>NC_064631.1:128011209-128314239 GCF_023864275.1 Schistocerca cancellata
TGGGTGTTTAGCGATTTCGATTGCCTCCCTGTAGAGCCTTTCGTAATATCCGCTCGTGGCCGCTAGTACTTGCGTCTCCTCGAAACGAATATTGTGGTTCCCTGGCTGGAAAGCATGCTCCATAACAGCTGATCGTTCCGTTTCTCCTCTTCTACAATTTCCCTTGTGCTCTTCCAAACGTTTAGAAACAGTTCTTTTAGTGGTGCCCACATAAACATCACCACAGCTGCATGGGATCATATACACTCCAGATTTTTCCAATGGTTTACGAGCATCCTTGGCAGGCCTAAGGTATTCCTGTATCTTCCTGGTGGGCTTGTAAATCGCGGTAATATTCCGCTTCGTCAAGATCCTCCCTATTCTTTCCGTTACATTTTTAACAAACGGCAGGAAAACCTTAGATTTTGCAGTAGCCTGTACGTCAGTATGATTTCAGCGTGGCTGCCTCAACGCACGTTTTATTTCGGCAGACGAATATCCGTTCTTCGTTAGTGCATTGTGGAGATGTTCCATCTCAGCGTCGAGCAACTCAGGTTCACAAATATTTCTAGCTCTGTCCGCTAACGTCTTGATAACACCCCGCCTCTGTTGTGGGTGGTGGTTCGAATCCCGGTGCAAATAATGGTCCGTGTGCGTGGGTTTGCGGTACACTGAGTGGCCCAAACTACCATTTTCGTTTCTAAACACAAGCACATAGAGGAAATGTAGTTTGCCGTCTACCTCCTCCTCCATTGTAAACTGAATTCTTGAGTTTATACTTTTCAAATGTTCGTGGAACCGGTTTAGTTCCTCCCTACCATGTCTCCACAACACAAACGTGTCATCCACGTATCGGAACCATACATTTGGTTTCTTGCTGGCAGTACCTAAGGCCTGTTCTTCGAATTTCTCCATAAAGAAGTTTGCAATTACGGGGCTTAGGGGGCTTCCCATAGCCACGCCATCCGTTTGCTCATAAAACTGTTCATTCCACTTGAAGTATGTGGTAGTCAAACAACACTTAAACAGTTCTAAAATATCAACAGGAAAAATTCGATCCAGCTGTTGCAATACATCATTAAGTGGAACCATGGTAAACAGCGATACCACATCAAAGCTGACCAATATGTCCTCCGGCTGGACCACTATGCCATTCAATCTGCTGATGAAATGTGTCGAATTCTTTGCATAAGAGTCCGAACGGCCCACATGTGGTTTTAACAGCGTAGTCAAAAAACTTGGCTAACGAGTAGGTTGGCGAACCAATGGCACTTAGTATCGGTCTTAACGGCACATTTTCTATATGAATTTTGGGCAATCCATAACGCCTCGGGGGTAGCGCAACCGAATTGCAGAGACCTTTCTGTACACTCTCTTCAATGGAGGACTTTTTTATTAACCGCGACACAGTTCTGAGAACGTTGTTAGTTGGGTCCTTATTCAGCTTCCTATATGCTTGCGGATCCAGTAGATCCGTAATTTTTCTCTGATAGTCGGCCACATCCATAACCACCGTTGCGCTTCCTTTGTCAGCTGGGAGAACCAAAATACTATCATCGTCATTCAGGAATTTTAAAGCTCTTCTGTCACCCACAGTTATATTACCTTTCGGCGGTTTTGCATTGGCTAATATTCTCACTGTTTCTATATGGATTTCTTCAGCTGTTACAGAATCTACACTGCGAATTCCTACTTCTACATTGGCTATAATTTCTTCCGTGGGCACAAAACGTGGACTAACAGCAAAATTTCCTCCCTTGGCAAGCACAGATGTCTCATCGTCAAATAACGAACGTTTGGACAAATTGATAACGGTCCGGGAAACGTCTAAATGCCCAACAGTCTGATTAGGTAGCAAATTATCCAACTTCTTCTTCTGTCTATTAGACGTCGTCAACATACGCTTCCCCATGGTATCATGCAGTAGTCTATCAATTTTATCCCAGTCACCGCTGCACAGTTTATTACTGATCGTAATATGGTGAGACATTAACTTACAGTTTGGGCTTGCCAAGTCCCGTCGGGTTTGCTGAATGCGCTCTCGTAGTAAGGCCTCCTCAGTCCGTTAGAATATGCATTGTGCCTTTCCCGAATAGAACAGTCGCTTTATCTTCAGAAACTTCGGTATAACGCCGACGGCTCTGCAACGAGACAGGAATGTGAGGGAACACAAAAGCTGCACTTTCTTCATCTGGAGTCCTTCCAGGCGTCGCACTTCTCTTGACATCTCCTCCCCGTAGAGGCGTCCGATACTAAAATGTAGACTTTCACGGCCGGAAATATCATGTCCCTTATAATTATCCGTGCTGTTATGCCGTGGTCGGTTGATGAATTCTGTGGTGATTCCCAACGTTTCGTCTCCGACTGCGGGAGACATCTTCAAGGGGGGTCCGTAGCTCGATGGAAGGTTCAACACACACACTGGCTTGCTACTGACTGCCGCTAAATTCCGTGTCCGCGCGCCCCCGCGCCGCGGCGTGACGTCACGTGTTTTGAAAACGTCAGTGCAATTGGCCGCTGTCCGTCGCCGTCGATCGCCGTTGCCATCACCCAAAAGTGGACGAGTGGTACACATCTTTTTTAACACCGGCATCCATATACCGTTTAATTTGACGCCCTCCTCCTTTCGGTTGAAACGTTGGGAATCACCACAGAATTCATCAACCGACCACGGCGTAACAGCCCGGATAATTATAATGGACATGATATTTCCGGCCGTGAAAATTCGGGAGGACGACGGTTCAATCCCGCGTCCGGCCATCCTGATTTAGGTTTTCCGTGATTTCCCTAAATCGCTCCAAGCAAATGCCGGGATGGTTCCTTTGAAAGGGCACGGCCGACTTCCTTCCCCGTCCTTCCCTAATCGGATGAGACCGATGACCTCGCCGTCAGATCTCCTTCCCCAAAACAACCCCAACAATCCGGCCGTGAAAGTCTACATTTTAGTATCAGGACAAGAATCGTCATTTGTATATGGCCAAAACAGGGCAAATATAAGAATAAAAATGACCTGGTTAAGGTAACGAAACGTCCAAATGCTAATCGAAATTGAGAAGAATATGTGTTAAGACCGGATCAGTATAGGGTACACTGACGTACGCGTACAACATACACTCCTGGAAATTGAAATAAGAACACCGTGAATTCATTCTCCCAGGAAGGGGAAACTTTATTGACACATTCCTGGGGTCAGATACATCACATGATCACACTGACAGAACCACAGGCACATAGACACAGGCAACAGAGCATGCACAATGTCGGCACTAGTACAGTGTATATCCACCTTTCGCAGCAATGCAGGCTGCTATTCTCCCATGGAGACGATCGTAGAGATGCTGGATGTAGTCCTGTGGAACGGCTTGCCATGCCATTTCCACCTGGCGCCTCAGTTGGACCAGCGTTCGTGCTGCACGTGCAGACCGCGTGAGACGACGCTTCATCCAGTCCCAAACATGCCCTATGGGGGACAGATCCGGAGATCTTGCTGGCCAGGGTAGTTGACTTACACCTTCTAGAGCACGTAGGGTGGCACGGGATACATGCGGACGTGCATTGTCCTGTTGGAACAGCAAGTTCCCTTGCCGGTCTAGGAATGGTAGAACGATGGGTTCGATGACGGTTTGGATGTACCGTGCACTATTCAGTGTCCCCTCGACGATCACCAGTGGTGTACGGCCAGTGTAGGAGATCGCTCCCCACACCATGATGCCGGGTGTTGGCCTTGTGTGCCTCGGTCGTATGCAGTCCTGATTGTGGCGCTCACCTGCACGGCGCCAAACACGCATACGACCATCATTGGCACCAAGGCAGAAGCGACTCTCATCGCTGAAGACGACACGTCTCCATTCGTCCCTCCATTCACGCCTGTCGCGACACCACTGGAGGCGGGCTGCACGATGTTGGGGCGTGAGCGGATGACGGCCTAACGGTGTGCGGGACCGTAGCCCAGCTTCATGGAGACGGTTGCGAATGGTCCTCGCCGATACTCCAGGAGCAACAGTGTCCCTAATTTGCTGGGAAGTGGCGGTGCGGTCCCCTACGGCACTGCGTAGGATCCTACGGTCTTGGCGTGCATCCGTGCGTCGCTGCGGTCCGGTCCCAGGTCGACGGGCACGTGCACCTTCCGCCGACCACTGGCGACAACATCGATGTACTGTGGAGACCTCACGCCCCACGTGTTGAGCAATTCGGCGGTACGTCCACCTGGCCTCCAGCATGCCTACTATACGCCCTCGCTTAAAGTCCGTCAACTGCACATACTGTTCACGTCCACGCTGTCGCGGCATGCTACCAGTGTTAAAGACTGCGATGGGGCTCCGTATGCCACGGCAAACTGGCTGACACTGACGGCGGCGGTGCACAAATGCTGCGCAGCTAGCGCCATTCGACGGCCAACACCGCGGTTCCTGGTGTGTCCGCTGTGCCGTGCGTGTGATTATTGCTTGTACAGCCCTCTCGCAGTGTCCGGAGCAAGTATGGTGGGTCTGACACACCGGTGTCAATGTGTTCTTTTTTCCATTTCCAGGAGTGTATTATGCTGCAAGGTAGAGAGTATTCCGGTGAAACATGTCTGCTAAGGCCTACAGCTAATGCTAGTTAAACAGATGATTTTTATGCTTATTCTATACGCTGTTCTGGCAACTGACTAATGAAGTTGCTTGAGCTAAATATTTACATAATCCGACGATGCCTCAGGAAGGTGAAACGTGTAGTTGTATTAATATGAGGGGCTTTCAGTAAATAAAGTCAAACTGGTTGATGTAATTCGTGATTCCAATATACTATGTTATTCCCACTCTTTTGGCTACAAAATCTTATTTTTCAACATAATCTCGGTTCAAAGTGACGAGCTTATACAAACTTACTGGAGGAACCTGTTTAAAAGCATGGTCCCATTCTGCTGATCGACGTCGAAGTCATTGTCTTTCTGCATCAAGAACCTTTCCAACATCCATGTACCACTTCCTGCGGAATATCTTCGTTGGGCCAAACAGATGGAAGTCGGAAGTTGCGAGGTCCTCGCCGTACGATGGATGAGGAAGAACATTCCAATGAAGTTCTGTGAGCTCCTCTCGGATGTGGAGACTTCTTTGAGGCCTTGTGTTTTAACAGACAGGGAAAAGTCCGCCGGCAGGAGTGGCCGAGCAGCTATAGGCGCTACAGTCTGGAACCGCTCGACTGCTACGGTCGCAGGTTAGAATCCTGCCTCGGTCATGGATGTGTGTGACGTCCTTAGGTTAGTTAGGTTTAAGTAGTTGTAAGTTCTAGGGGACTGATGACCTCAGACGTTAAGTCCCATAGTGCTCAGAACCATTTGGAAAAGTGACAACGAACGTCCTGAAGTCATTTTGTAACACTTTTATCGATTAGGAGTAGGTTTATTTTATGTAACTGTGTATCTGTATATGAAGTGTGTATTCTGTGTCGTTTGAACTCCTTGGTGTATGGCAAGACACTTAGAGTTATGTAATGTATATTTTAAAAAAAGCTGGATTAGAAGGGTTATGCCTCGGATAAGAATCTGGCTATTATTTGGTATTCACGGGATAATACAATGGCTCTAATATGTTGAAAATCCGACGTCAAAAAGAGAATTTTAGAGCTTTCGCACATCAAGAGCCGTGAGTACAGTTAGCCGGCATTGCGTCCGCCACCAATCTTCGACACTGCTTCACAAACTTCATACTTTCAGCTAAGTAATGTCTATGGGCGTGGACCAGTTAATTTGTGTGTTGTTCCAATAATAATCACATAAAACATAAATTCGTCTCTGCAGCCATATTTTCAATCCTGATCACCATCCTACAATGGGTCCTCACCATATTAGGAAACAAATGTAAAACCGAAATTTCTCAATTGAGACAAACTGTGAATGATTCAGAGTAGGAACCGAGTAAACAAGTGACAACATGCGAAAAGAAGTGTGAACAGAACAGTTCCGAAGTCCAAAGTGAAGTGAACAAACTTGAATGAAAAATAAGAGAAAAACCGAATTATGCGCTGGCAGAATAGCGTGTATCAAATTGCTAGATGGCGAAGAACGATTCGATCTGGCAAAAAGGCATTATAAATACCGTAGCGTCCATTAAATATTTCGAAAAACTGTGAAAGGAGTTTTCCTGATTAGGTAATGGAACAGGAAAAGATCAATGTGCTCATTAGCACATTAGCTGGCGATGTGAAAAATGGAGCCTAAATTTGGATACAGAACAAACGTCATTTGGCGAATTTAAACTGATACTTACAGAAGAATACTGGTCAGAGCAAAAACAGAACTACCTATGGCAGGAATTTATCATGGCCAGGTTATATGACAGCAGAGGCAGAAACTCAATGAAACACTATTTCGAAACGTGGTGTCACAAACTGACACACTTGAGAAATGGATGAACAAAATCTGAAATTATGTGGGCACTATAGAAGAAGCTCCCGGCGCATTCAAAACGTTACTTGGGAAGTAATCACAAAACCTTCTTGTCATTTTTGGAAAGGACAGAAGCAGAGGACCACTGGAGAGGAAACCGTGATCATCGTCAAAATAATAACAACCAGATTTGGGATAATCACAAGCATAGTGAACAGAATAAGAAAGAATGTTGCCACGTTAATATGATGTAAAGAGTTTGAGGCAGAGGTCGTGGTAACATGTCATTTCGCGATAGAGGATTTGCACCGTGAAACTGTCAAAACCACCGGAAAACTAATTCCTGCCTTTTTTACGGGCCAGATTTTGACAGACGAATATTACCTGCCCAAACTAAATAAATCGTACTGACCAAAGCAAAGTGCATTTAAGACACAAGTAAGCGGCATAGCAGCACCACAGGACGGTGCACGCAGAGCAACAGGTGCAGGCATGAGTGAGTCACTGGCGACAGGCTATTCTACAGGGACGAGTGTGCAAACTAAGCAACTGAGTACAGTGAACTTGGTAGAAAGATCAGCTGTCCGTAGCACGGCTGCAATAGCAGCAGTAGGAAGAGATAGCGTCATAAGGGACTTCAGTGGACCTGTTACGGTGGGAAATATCACCGAAATGAGAAAGTAGTCGGACATGATGTTGAGTATAAGTAAAAGCATCGACAACCAAGGAAAGACAGACAATTTGTGCGGAAAGGAGTGTTCAGGGATCGCGGAGTGGCGTGATGATTTGTTTTACACTTTAAAGCAATATAAATGGGAAGATTTAAAAAAAAGGTTATATGGCCAGGGAATTAATAAAAGGGAGAAACAGAACTGGAAACGTCGAAAAGCGGATGTTGTCCAAAAATGAGAAATATGTTAAAGTAGTTAGCGCAATGCAGGGCGTGCGAGCAGCGATTTCACATGAAGTGGTTGGTAAAGGAGAGCAAGGCACGCGACCTGCCAATTTCAAAGAAATTGGTGTTGGAGACAAGATATTAGTCTAGAGGAGGATGAAATTCTCGATATTGCGAATGAGGTGATCCTGTCTTACTAGAGACTAGTACAGTTAGCTGTTGTTGATGGTCAAGACAACATAGATTCTGATCAGTGTATGTGAACCACTGGAATCCATGACGATTATAGTAAATATGAAGTTAAAGTTGACATCACCAAAAGTGATATTGAAAAATTGCCTGTAACTGAAAATGAAATGGAAATTGTAGGAAAGGATCGAACATTTGAAAATAAGAAAACTGGTGAAAGGTCAAAAGAGGATGTTGCCCATTGTCGAAGCGTAGCGCTTATGGTAAATCTGACAGTGAATATGAAATAAATGATAGTTCAGACGAAGAAAATGTAGAATGGAGGAAAGGGAACAAAGTCAAAATTGGGGATTCTGTTCTCATGGAAACACACGAAAAATCTAGTGACAGAAACCAAGAAATTTCTGAGATCAAATACATTTACAATGGTCCCTTTGAAGTGCAACGAACTCCGTACACTAACCCTTATTATCTAATTTACCCTAAGTCAAAGAAGCCATAAAGTGTTCGTAACACTGTCGATTTAAAAACTTACATCCACAGAAATGAGTAATATGGGGCAACATTAAAAAGTGTAAATAGAATTAATCAAATAATATTTTACGCTTTATGTTCTTGTTCATGATGTTGTGTTGTTAAGTGTTTTTAAGTTAGAATAAACTTGAAACTTCCTGGCAGATTAAAACTGTGTGTCCGACCGAGACTCGAACTCGGGACCTTTGCCTTTCGCGGGAAAGTGCTCTAGAGCACTTGCCCGCGAAAGGCAAAGGTCCCGACTTCGAGTCTCTGTCGGGCACACAGTTTTAATCTGCCAGTAAGTTTCATATCAGCGCACACTCCGCTGTAGAGAGAAAATCTCATTCTGGAATAAACTTTTCTGTTATGAGGCTACTGAGACATGCCCCTAAGTTTCAGATTCTGTGGAATATAATTGAGTATACAAACTCTAGGATGTGACATACATAAGAACTGCATTGATTGAATACTTGCATCATAATCAGGAAGACTGCCAAATATGTCTGTAGGCAGATCAGTGTTGAAGATGAGGCTAAAGATGGACTGCCTACGATATTGAAGGGGCAGTTATGATAAGTGTATATAGTGTACTGAGTGTTATGTTTTTCTTGATGAACTTCATGAATATTTAAAGCAGTCAAAACATAGTTTCCTAATGATCACACAGTAAAAATTAGTTCTGGACTAACCATGTGAAAGGAAAGCATTAAAAATATTGACACATCCACATGAGAATTCTGTGTAATGTAAGCCATGTATGAAAGCAATATCTAAATTCCTATACATGTTTTACACAAGAGGGGCACGTGAATACAATAGTTTATATTTTCTGAATGTGACTAAAATTCATGTTTTAGTGCTTGATGAAACAGCGTTTTATACAAAGTTATGTGAAGTGTTTGTTGCGTAATGTACCAGCAATTTTTTTTTGTCGCCCAACACTGTTTTCACGTGTTATTGACGTTTCATTGATGCATCCCTGTCGGGAAAACTCAATGAAGCATGGGGCATGGGTGACACTTACATCAATTAGAAGTAGGTTTATTTTATGTAACTGTGTCTGCAATTTATTTATTTTTATGTAACTGTGTCTGCAATTTATGAAGTGTGTATTCTGCATTGTTTAAACTCCTTGATGAACGGGAATAAAATTAGAGTTTTGTAATGTATACATAGGAAAAAAGGCAAAAGAATATTATGAAATTTTAAATTATTGTAATAAGAATACATTTATAAAAAATAGTATGTTTGTTAGAAGTTGGTTCATGCTTGGGGCACTTGTATTTGTAACATGTACACGCTGTAGGAAAGTCCGTCCCTATCGAAAGTGGCATGATGCGATGTGAATGGTGCGTTTGGTGGTCACTTTGAGTGCCTCCTTTGCGTGAACGACATGCAGTATGTGGCTAGCCTTAGCACAGTTCGCCTCGACGGTGCTTAGGATTTCCCTAGGATGTGGAACTAGCTATTATTTGGTATTATGGAATAATATAATAGCTCTAATATGTTGAAAATCCCACGCCAAGAAGAGAATTATAGAGCTTTCACACATCAAGAGCCGTGAGTACAGTTAGCCGCCATTGCGTCTGCCGCCAATCTTCGCCATTGCTTCACAGACTTAATACATTCAGTTAAGTAATGTATATGGGCAACGACTAGGTAATTTCTCAGTTGTTTCAGTAATAATCACATAAAACATAAATTCGTCTCCAGAACCATACTTTCAATCCTGATCACAAACCTACCCAGGGTCCTCACCTAAGAGCTACTAAAACCGAGTATCCTCATTTAAATGAGCAAGTCTTGTATTTATGTGTTGAAAAGCGATTTTTGTGTAAAGTAAAAGGAGTAGTAAAAGTTAAAGTTAAGAGTAACATTTGGATACTTTGTTAATGAGCTACTCCAAGTGAAATTCTTAAGGTAGAAAGATTAAGTACAAAAATTCAAAGATCAAGCTAAAACCACAAAAGTGAAGCTGGATAGTGTTTTGCTAAAGTATCCTTAGTTTAGCCCTCCCAGTTAGTCATGCGGTCTAACACACTGCTTTTTTGTCGGGAAGATGTGTCAGTCCCGGGCACGAATCGGCCTTGCGGATTATTGTCGCGTTCCGGTAAGTCGGCCAGTCTGTAGATTGTTTTTAAGGGGGGTTTTGCATCTGCCTCCGCGAACGCGGGCTGATTCCCCTTATTCCGCCTCAGTTACACTATATCGGCGATTGCTGCGGAGACACTATCTCCACGTAAGGGTACACCATAATTACTGTACCACACAAACATTGGTGTTCCACTCGCCTGGTGTGAGACATACCAGGTGGGATTCACTGGAAGCTGAACCGCACCATAACTCTGGGTTCGGCGTCGGACGGCGGTGAGGTGGGTGGTCTGCTGGAGCCTGTTGTGGGGTTTTGCACCACTGAGCGCTATGGTGGGGACGAAGCCTCTCAGTCGTGTCTAGGTCCCCAGTTCCATACAATACAATACAATAATTAAATTATTGAAAAATCTAGTATTGTAGGTTTACACTGCAAGACTGTGTAAATATTATTGCAAAGAATAGCTGCTTCTAAGGTAATTAAAGTTCAGATACATATATATCTCTAAGGAACAGATTTATGGTAGTACCGTTAGAAGGAAAATTATGCACAATTTTAAAGAAGGTGTATGGTATCCATAATGAAAGTTTCCTTTTTTGAAGTTAATTGAGCTTAGTGTGGTATTTTATTGTCTTGCAAAGTAATTTAAGTGAATGATTAGCTTTTAGAGTTAGTCTTTACTGCAGTAATAATCAAAGTACCTTGACTAGTGAAACTATACTAGTTTATGGGTCCCCTACTAAGAAAACAATGAAATATTACTGTTACTAAGAAAAACTGCCATGTGCAGAGGAGCTTAAACAGTGTATTCATGACTTTATTCATCCTTATTTGTGTTCTCCATGTCAGTCAAGATAGAAGCCTCTCATGTCTAAATTTAGTTCAGCACTTCATGCAGTGCCATTTCAGTATTTGATTAAGTAATGTTACGTCTTAGCTCGCCCAGTAGACGTTCTTTAAGGAATGTCCAACATTTCTCTTTTCTATTGGATTATATACTATGCAGTTTTTGTTTTCCTGTTATTAGACATACGTTGCAGGCACTCTTTCCAGTTCAGCCCGTATTTAATTCTTGTCTAGGCTCGTTGTACTTTTATATCCAATAACGAATATACCGCTACAAAGAGGAGGAACTTCATTTCTAATGATTCGTATTGTCATGATTAATGTGATGTTAGGGTCCCAATTCGCTACCATACAGCACAAAAGGCAAGACTATTAACCTGTTAACTATAACTCATGTTCTTTCAGTGCATTATCTTTTAATGTATGTCGTATGACTCCACAAATGTGTCTGAGTGTGGCTAATATTTGCTCTTTTACATTATGTGGCTCGGAAAATTGGAATTACACCCTACACCTGTAAATAAATTTGTAAAATTTTTAGCTGGATTCCAACCCTCGAAATTCCATAGTTTTTGTTACATCTGTTGATAATCTAATTCTCTATTTAAGAGCAATTTGAATCAACTGAAATACTACAATTTCAAAATTCTCACAAGGTTTTCCTCGTATTAGCTGATCATCAGCCTAGTATTCTGAAATTAAAATTATAACTTCCTAATGAGTGTTTAACACAATCGACCAATAACATTTGTTAATGTTAACATCAATATAAACAATTAACAGTATGGAGGACTATAGGCAGCTTTGTCTAACTCTTTGATTAATATCGGTGTTTTCTGTTCAATTGCTTACGGTGCTTACTTATTTCATTACTTATTTCATTATTTTCATATAATCACTGAATTTTCACAATCATATCTGCTGGAACTCCCATTTCCATTATAAACTGCCATGACACTTTGTGTTTCACTTTGTAAAATGCCTTTTAATAGTCGGAAACAATGTAAAAATTGGTAATTTATATTCTATAATTCGTAAGCTATTTTCTTCAAGGAAAATGGAATCAGAACATAATCTGCCTTTCCCGACATCATGCTGTATCTGCAACGTGTTTTCTTTCACTATTGATATTATGATACCTCCACCCGGGATCTCCTTAGCCGATCCACAGTGCAGCGGCCCAAGAGAAAGCTTTCCAGAGCCCATGCAGCAAGTGCTGAGAAGCGGACACTGGAGCCATTCTGCAAACATACAGCGGGTAGCCTGGCGGACGCCCTGGGCTCACTTCAGAAGAAGAGTCCGGCGAACGGTGAAAAGCGGGCCCAAAACTGATTGACTCTACAGCCGTTGGAATGGGACGTCAAGGACGCACGCGCAAAATTCTTCTGGCCTTGCTACGGTCGCCTTACCTTCCTTAGGAGTCGAGGCCTTGTCGACAATTCCAGCACCCCACAACCACTGGGAGGAGTATACACACAGAGCGAAGGGAGGCGAGTGAAAGAAGTTAGCCTTCTTGAAAGGAAGGGCGGTAAGGACATCCCTTATAAACCAAGGACGCCAGCAGACTCTGAGACGAAGCGTACACATGTCCGTCGAGGTCTCAAGCCGAGACAGCGGTTGCAAAGAAAAGTGTTGTGACGCTGCTGGGCTACTCGGAATAGAGAAAAACGACGTAAGAATGTGGAATCGTCAGAAAGACGCCAGTTCCCGAATCACACACCACCTCACGTAAGATAAAGAATTTCTACCCCTCATTGGGAAACGTGGTCATGAAACGGCGATAAGTCACTGGGTGGTACTGAAAATTTAGTCCGCCAATGGAAAAGGGGATTCAGTGAGTCAGTGCGGAATGGAGAGGACATCCATTGCCAGCATCCGCCTTCCGACACCGTGATATCGCAGCTTCAGCCACACAACAGACAATGGGCTGAGAGCGCGGAGATCGTGCCTGGGCCTCTTCGAAAAACCACGTGTGCCGAGGGGAGCAGCCAATACGCGTCGCACAGCTTCGAGGCGACGCGCCATACCGCCAAAGCGCTTGCAGCCAACAGCACTATAGGAACGAATAGTGGAGAGATGTCCCACTCCCCCCTCCTTCCCCGTAACAACTGAGTCGTGTCCACGCCCAGTCAAATCGTCCCTTACATATGCAATTTTGTTTTGGTTTGTGTGAACGGTCCTGAACTAAACAAATTTGATTCATATTTTAATCATCTAAGCGATCTGTTCCGTCCATACATCAACCCCTTAATTTCGTAGCCGTTTGTATATGATTTAATTTGATAATTGATGTCACTTAGGACCCCAGCCTGGAGCGATTTGCATGTTATGTGATGTCTTTCACCCTTTCTCGAGATCACTATAGTTTACATCTACACTACTGGCCATTAAAATTGCTACACAGCGAAGATGACGTGCTATAGATGCGAAATTTAACCGACAGGAAGAAGATGCTGTGAGATGCAAATGATTACCTTTTCATAGCATTCACACAAGGTTGGAGCCGGTGGCGACACCTACAACGTGCTGACATGAGGAATGATTCCAACTCATTTCTCATACACATACAGCAGTTGACCGGAGTTGCCTGGTGAAACGTTGTTGTGACGCCTCGCGTAAGGAGGGGAAATGCGCACCATTACGTTTCCGACTTTGATAAAGGTCGGATTGTGGCCTATCGCGATTGCGGTTTATCGTATCGCGGCATTGCTGCTCGCGTTGGTCGAGATCCAATGACTGTTAGCAGAATATGGAATTGTCTTGTGACAGCCAGAGCGAGAGCACCAGCAGCAGCGAGTACTGTTTGTATAAAGCGTTTATTTTGCATTTTGTTTACGACCTTCCACTAAGGAAGGGATTCTATTTGTGTTTATCTGCTCTGCATAGTAACTAACAGTTCTTGATAAAACTTTACGTAGTTTTCGTGTTAGATTTCTTAGTGTTTTCTTGATCGTTTAGAACAGAAAGCGCCCTAAAACCGTCTTTGTTTGTTTCGCGGCCGTTAGCCACTAGTCACTTGAATCAGCAGTTGTCTTGTGACAGCCAGAGCGAGAGCACCAGCAGCAGCGAGTACTGTTTGTATAAAGCGTTTTTGTACTTATTTGCTGCGCTTAGCTTTTAAATAGTTTTTCTGGGAAAACCTAGCGTAGTTTTCGCGTCTCGTATTTCAGTGAGTGTTTCTTGATTATCAGAGTAGCTCATCAGAAGATTATCTTGGGAATTTGTCACCGTATAGGGTAGGGTACACATAGTCATGTATAGGGACTGTGGTTGTTGTGAGCGGACGCAAGGAGAATTGGCCACTCTTCGGGGGCAGGTGGAGGCTTTGTCTGTTAGGCTCATCGAGCTCGAGGCGCAGGCGTCGGCTCGTAGTGGCGTTGGGGCAACTGTGGTGAGACCTATGCCTACTTCGGTGGCCTTGGAATCACATGGAACCCCTGATGTCGCTGCGTCTTCCGGCAGTGAGCATCTTACCGGTCAGCCATCACTCCAGGGTGAATGGCGGACAGTGGTGGGCTCGCGCGTGCCTGGCCGAAAGGCGAAGGTGGGATCTGGCCGCGTGGCAGCTGCCTTACCCCTTTCCAACAGGTACGGGGTGCTCCCTAGTGGTGATGACATCGTTTCCGAGCCACCACAGGATGCCTCGCCTGTTGGGCCAGTGGCCGATTCTCCGGCAAGGTCCCGACAGTCACAGAGGGCGGGCCTATTAGTTATAGGGAGCTCCAACGTTAGGCGGGTTATGGAGCCCCTCAGGAAAATAGCGGGTAGGTCGGGGAAGAATGCCAGTGTGCACTTGGTGTGCCTGCCGGGGGGTCTCGTCCGTAATGTGGAGGAGGCCCTTCCGGCAGCTATTGAACGCACTGGGTGTGACCGGCTGCAGATAGTAGCACATGTCGGAACGAATGACGCCTGCCGCTTGGGTTCTGAGGCCATCCTTGGTTCCTTCCGGCGGCTGGCTGATTTGGTGAAGACAACCAGCATCGCACGCGGAGTGCAAGCTGAGCTTAATATCTGAAGCATAGTGCCCAGAGTCGATCGCGGTCCTCTGGTTTGGAGCCGTGTGGAGGGTCTAAACCAGAGGCTCAGACTACTCTGCGACTATAATGGTTGCAAATTCATCGACCTCCGTTATTGGGTGGAGAACTGTAGGGCCCCCCTAGACAGGTCAGGCGTGCACTACACACCGGAAGCAGCTACTAGGGTAGCAGAGTACGTGTGGCGTGCACACGGGTTTTTTTTTAGGTTAGAGGGACCCCCCCTTGGGCGAAACGATAAAATACCTGACGGCTTACCAGAGAGGACATTATCATCGTTGATAATGAACGTCCGTCCTCAGAGACCAAAAACAGGAAAATTTAACGTAATATTGGTAAACTGCAGGAGTATCCAGGGCAAGGTTCCTGAATTAGTATCTCTTATTGAAGGAAATAGTGCGCATATAGTATTAGGAACGGAAAGTTGGTTAAAACCGGAAGTGAACAGTAACGAAATCCTAGACACAGAATGGAATATATACCGCAAGGATAGGATAAACGCCAATGGTGGAGGAGTATTTATAGCAGTAAAGAATTCAATAATATCCAGTGAAGTTATTAGCGAATGCGAATGTGAAATAATCTGGGTTAAGCTAAGTATCAAAGGTGGGTCAGATATGATAGTCGGATGCTTCTATAGACCACCTGCATCAGCAACCGTAGTAGTTGAGCGCCTCAGAGAGAACCTGCAGAACGTCGTGAAGAAGTTTCGTGATCATACTATTGTAATAGGGGGAGACTTCAATCTACCAGGTATAGAATGGGACAGTCACACAATCAGAACTGGAGCCAGGGACAGAGACTCTTGTGACATTATCCTGACTGCCTTGTCCGAGAATTACTTCGAGCAGATAGTTAGAGAACCAACTCGTGAAGCTAACGTTTTAGACCTCATAGCAACAAATAGACCGGAACTTTTCGACTCCGTGAATGTAGAAGAGGGTATCAGTGATCATAAGTCAGTGGTTGCATCAATGACTACAAGTGTAATAAGAAATGCCAAGAAAGGAAGGAAAATATATTTGCTTAACAAGAGTGATAGGGCACAAATCGCAGAATATCTGAGTGACCACCATCAAACGTTCATTTCTGAGGAAGAGGATGTGGAACAAAAATGGAAAAAATTCAGAAACATCGTCCAGTACGCCTTAGATAAGTTCGTACCGACTAAGGTCCAAAGCGAGGGGAAAGATCCACCGTGGTATAACAATCATGTACGAAAGGTACTACGGAAACAAAGAAAGCTTCATCATAGGTTTAAGAGTAGTCGAATCATAGCTGATAAGGAAAAGCTGAACGAAGCGAAAAAGAGCGTAAAGAGAGCAATGAGAGAAGCATTCAACGAATTCGAACATAAAACATTGGCAAACAATCTAAACAAGAACCCTAAAAAGTTTTGGTCATATGTAAAATCGGTAAGCGGATCTAAATCCCCTATTCAGTCACTCGTTGACCACGATGGCACCGAAACAGAGGACGACCGAAGAAAGGCAGAAATACTGAATTCAGTGTTCCGAAACTGTTTCACTGCGGAAAATCGTAACACGGTCCCTGACTTCAGCCGTCGCACGGACGCCAAAATGGAAAATATTGAAATAAACGATATCGGAATTGAAAAACAACTGCTATCACTTAGTAGCGGAAAAGCATCCGGACCAGACGAGATACCCTTAAGATTCTACAGTGATTATGCTAAAGAACTTGCCCCCTTTCTATCAGCAATTTATCGTAGATCGCTGGAAGAACGTAAAGTACCTAGCGACTGGAAGAAAGCGCAGGTCGTTCCCATTTTCAAGAAGGGTCATAAATCAGATGCGAATAATTATAGGCCTATTTCGCTTACGTCAATCTGTTGTAGAATAATGGAACATGTTTTGTGTTCTCGTATTATGACGTTCTTAGATAATACAAATCTCCTTCTTCATAACCAACATGGATTCCGCAAACAGAGATCATGTGAATCTCAGCTCGCCCTATTTGCCCAAGAAATTCACAGTGCCGTAGACACTGGCGAGCAGATTGATGCCGTATTCCTGGACTTCAGGAAGGCATTTGATACGGTTCCGCACTTACGTTTAGTGAAAAAAATACGAGCTTACGGAATATCGGACCAGGTTTGTGATTGGATTCAGGATTTCCTAGAAGAAAGAACACAACATGTCATTCTTAACGGTTCAAAATCTGCAGATGTAGAGGTAATTTCGGGAGTACCGCAAGGAAGCGTGATAGGACCTTTATTGTTTACAATATACATAAATGACTTAGTTGACAACATCGGTAGCTCCGTGAGGCTATTTGCAGATGACACGGTTGTCTACAAGAAAGTAGCAACATCAGAAGACTCGTACGTACTCCAGGAAGACCTGCAGAGGATTAATGCATGGTGCGACAGCTGGCAGCTTTCCCTAAACGTAGATAAATGTAATACAATGCGCATACATAGGGGCAGAAATCCAATCCAGTACGATTATGCCATAGGTGGTAAATCATTGGAAGCGGTAACGACCGTAAAATACTTAGGAGTTACTATCCGGAGCGATCTGAAGTGGAATGATCACATAAAACAAATAGTGGGAAAAGCAGGCGCCAGGTTGAGATTCATAGGAAGAATTCTATGAAAATGTGACTCATCGACGAAAGAAGTAGCTTACAAAACGCTTGTTCGTCCGATTCTTGAGTATTGCTCATCAGTATGGGACCCTTACCAGGTTGGATTAATAGAAGAGATAGACATGATCCAGCGAAAAGCAGCGCGATTCGTCATGGGGACATTTAGTCAGCGCGAGAGCGTTACGGAGATGCTGAACAAGCTCCAGTGGCGGACACTTCAAGAAAGGCGTTACGCAATACGGAGAGGTTTATTATCGAAATTGCGAGAGAGCACATTCAGGGAAGAGATGGGCAACATATTACTACCGCCCACATATATCTCGCGTAATGATCACAACGAAAAGATCCGTGAAATTAGAGCAAATATGGAGACTTACAAGCAGTCGTTCTTCCCACGCACAATTCGTGAATGGAACAGGGAAGGGGGGATCAGATAGTGGTACAATAAGTACCCTCCGCCACACACCGTAAGGTGGCTCGCGGAGTATAGATGTAGATGTAGATGTAGATGGAATCGGTGGGTTCAGGAGGGTAAAACGGAACGCCGTGCTAGATCCCAACGGCCTCGTATCACTAGAAGCCGAGATGACAGGCATATTATCCGCATGGCTGTAACGGATCGTGCAGCCACGTCTCGATCCCTGAGTCAACGGATGGGGACGTTAGCAAGACAACTACCATCTGCACGAACAGTTCGCCGACGTTTGCAGCAGCATGGACTATCAGCTCGGAGACCATGACTGCGGTTACCCTTGACGCTGCATCACAGACAGGAGCGCCTGCGATGGTGCACTCAACAACGACGAACCTGGGTGCACGAATGGCGAAACGTCATTTTTTCGGATGTATCCAAATTCTGTTTACAGCATAATGATGGTCGCGTGCGTGTTTGGCGACATCGCGCTGAACGCACACTGGAAGCGTGTATTCATTATCGCCATACTGTCGTATCACCCGACGTGATGGTATGGGGTGCCATTGGTTACACGTCTCGTTCACCTCTTGTTCGCATTGACGGCACTTTGAACAGTGGACGTTACATTTCAGATGTGTTAAGGTCCGTTGCTCTACCCTTCATTTGATCCCTACGAAACGCTACATTTCAGCAGGATAATGCACGACCGCATGTTGTAGGTCCTGTACGGATCTTACTGGATACAGAAAATGTTCGACTGCTGCCCTGGTCAGCACATTCTCCAGATCTCTCACCAATTGAAAACGTCTGGTCAATGGTGGCCGAGCAACTGGCTCGTCACAATACGCCAGTCACTACTCTTGATGAACTGTGGTCTCGTGTTGAAGCTGCATGGGCAGCTGTACCTGTACACGCTATCCAAGCTCTGACTCAATGGCCAGGCTTGTCAAGGCCGTTATTACGACCAGAGGTGGTTGTTCTGGTTACTGATTTCTCAGGATCTATGCACCCGAATTGCGCGAAAATGTAATCACTTGCCAGTTTTATTATAATATATTTGTCCAATGAATACCCGTTTATCATCTGCATTTCTTCTTGGCGTAGCAATTTTAATGGCCAGTAGTGTATTTTTTACTAGTGTAGCACATAGTTTGTAATTGTAACTAGATTTATTTCTTGACAGTCTACGCACTGTGATTTACCTGCTTTGTTGTAAACAGGGCAAGTAAAATATTGATTTAATTCGTCTGGCAAGTGTCCTCTTAGCTAGCAAACATTCGAAGTTAAACTTCTTGGGAGATAAAAACTGTGTGCAGGACCGAGACCCGAACTCGGGACCTTTGTGAGATACTGGCCAAACTGAGGCTGTGAGGGCGGGGCGTGAGGCGGGCTTGGGTAGCTCAGATAGCAGTTCCGCTTCGAGCGCCGAGTGGGAACGTTCTTGTTTATTTCACTTGCCGCAGCGTCGCTTGTGTAAACTTCTGCTCGTCAGTGTTGTTCTGTCTGCCGGGTGAGTCGTAACACCTCCGCTTCGCCTTACTGTCTGTTTGTGTTCGTCTACTTGCAACGGTGTCGGCCGCTCCGCTATGGCTGCCATGGTTTTCACGTGTATTCCTCAAAAACGTACTGTGAGCTTTACTTTCGATAAAACAACGTGACACGTGCACCCCGGGCCTCTAGAAATCCACGGTTGGCTTGTCGATACAATTCATGTGAACTCCGATCGGGTCCGCACGGCTTATTTTGATGTTTTAAAATTTATAGATACCCTTCACGTTGACAGATTACTGTCGTGACATGGTTCTCAAGTTCCGTTCAAGCCTCGCAATAATTCTGTTAGTATGGTGCTACTCGCAGATGCTGAAATCGAAATGCCAATGTTCGAGTTATTAACCCCCCGCCGGAAGTTGATGACAACTATCTGAACGACATATTAACACCTTGTGGTAACGTTATAAGCGTCCGTCCTGAACGCTGGTCTACTCAACACAGATTACAGTTATATAGTGGAATTCGTTCCGTGGAAATGCATGTCAAACTCAGTATTCCATCACATTTAGGAGTGTGTGGTTACCGCGTTTATGTCATGTATACTGGTCAAGAGGAAACCTGCTTCCTATGTAATGAAAGTGGTTACGTTAGGTCTAATTGCCCGCGGAGGGTTTTTGTATTAAATTCGTCATTAGTGCAGCGTCGCCAATTGATGGTTACTAATCTCCTTCCATCCCCTCCCGCCGTGGGATCTACTTCTGCTTCGGATGATAACAAACAAACAGTCAACTCTCATAATCGTGTCAATGACCTTCCGCCTATACTTCCGCGACAGGCACAGAATCCTATAGACCCTAAGATAGAACCTGTAAAAGTGAGAAACAAAAGACGTCGCACTCAGAATGGTGATGGTGAGCATTTGGCTGTGCCGTCTGCGCCAACTTCCTCCGCATCGATTGTGTCCCCTGCTCCTCTCGATGTTACCAAACCTCCCGTCCGTGGTGTGGTGAGTTAACATCCGAGTTATCTGTTGCGCGTAATAAAGACTGAGGTTGGTTTGATGCGCCATTCCTTGTATGTGGATATACATTAATGACTGAACACGGAAGCTGACCGATATGGCCAAGTGAGTGATACTAGGAGACTCAATAATCCTTGACAGTATTACTCGTATTTTCAAGTGACGACCAAGTCTAGTGGACCTGTCCATTTAGTATGCTCAGTCGCACGTACAATATTTGTGATATTATTAACAAGTCACGTTTATTACCACTCTCTGTCAAATTATCTCGTTATTGTTTATTATAGCTTGTATGCGTTGTTTTGTCTATCGGAAATGTCGTATTATAGCTCACTCATATCTCGATCCCAACTTCCCTGTTTAATTCAGCATGTAAACAGGAGAACGTGCTGTCACATGTAGCACCAAATAACAAATTCAGTGGCTTATCCACATTTCTAGCGTGAGAGGTAATGCTGCCTGTGTGATTTGTCACAATTGGCGCTGTCTTCACTGTGGGAACTGTACAATGAATGGAATCTCCGAACAAGGGACTAATCCAGAAAGAAATTTTCATTCGGGACTCATCCAGAAAGAAATTTTCATTCTGTAGCGGTTCGTGCGCTGATGTGGAACTTCCTGGCAGATTAAAATTGTGTGGCAGACCGAAACTCGAAAATGGACCTTTGCCTTCCTTGGGCAAGTGCTGTACCAATTGAGCCACCGAAGAACGATTTACGACCCGTTTCCATGGTTTTAAAGGTTACTGAAAGTATAAGTACGCAGCTAGAGAGCTGTGTTTATTAAAGTGCCTTTTCTGGGGCGAGGATGTGCGCTGGCTACGAGTCGAATGAAGTACAGTTTGGCTGACCTGTAGGAGGTGGTCTTTAGGCGGTTTCCACAATCTCACTAGGCGAATAACGGGCTGGTACACAAGTACCACCTCCGCTGACATGGTTCGTAAATTTCAAAGAAGTATTGTTTACTTTCACATGCAGAACACTGCAAGTAGATATTTGGTGTACACATATTCTGCCCCTGTGTAGAATGGAAGAATATCTGGCAACCCCTTAAATTAAAAATACCAAATCTGTTCATAAGTACGCCGACGCTGCCTCGATGTGAGAAAAAGACACAAGAAAAAGGAGAAGAAGAAAAGACATGTAGCATTGCAGCATTTCGTGAGTAAGCACGCCGGGACCTTCACAAACATTTTTTTTTCCCAGAATGACGGTAACCGTGTTCACAAGGCCGCATTCACGTACTTTCTGACATCCTGTGACACTGCGAGTGACCCGTCAATTTAGGGACTGCGTGGACAATAGAATGACAAGTAACATTCGACATACCCACAATTCAGTAGGTCTACCGAATCTGATCATTAATGAACAGCTTCAGCTGCATATGGCGTACCTCGCCCCCTCCGATTTGAGATAATTATCAATCCCGCAGATGATGTCACACGGTATTAGCGCTGTGCCCCTGGGAGTCATTCATTTTTAAAGCAGTGCACTTAGTGACAAAGGTGATTTGAATTTTAAACCAAATAAATTACTCGTCAGATAGCTAATGGAGACCAAGACCCTTTGTATCAATACTCCCAAGGATATATGTTGATTAACCTCTGAATCTCTGTATTTAGAACTCATCATGTGGAGTGAACCACCAGTATTTCAGATACTTTTTGGAATTTATGATTATACCATACATTTGGATGAGAAGCTGTCACTGCTACTGGAAAAATACTAATGCTTCTTAGTACTACTCACGTGACTTATATTGATCCTACACTTTCGGTGTCAGGGTCCACTAACTTCCCAACACCACAGTCCAACAACCCATAGGCTAGGCCTGAGCCGAGAGTAATTTTCTGTGCAGCAGCCAGAGGACAACTCACCTCCACTTCACCAGATGCCAGTCCTGTAGAGGGAATAGTTTTCTCCACATCAGCTTGAGGGTAAGCATCGACAAATCACCTAAGGCTAATCCAGCAAGTCAGTTAATCATAACACCATATTGAGAGGCGCAGCAGGAGTAATATTTCAATGTTTAATCAAAATGGTTCAAATGGCTCTGAGAACAATGGGACTTAACTTCTGAGGTCATCAGTCCCCCTGAACTTATAACTACTTAAACCTAACTAACCTAAGGACACCACACACATCCGTGCCCGGGGCATGGTTCGAACCTGCGACTTAGAACTACTTAAACCTAACTAACCTAAGGACACCACATACATCCATGCCCGAGGCAGGATTCGAACCTGCGACCGTAGCGGTCGCGCGGTTCCAGACTATAGAGCCTAGAACCGCTCAGCCACCCTGGCCGGCAATATTTAGCATCCGCACATGCTGAACGAGGAATGCTATCCAGATAAGCGACTAGCTACTAGGTCCAAACGTTGGATACTTTAGTGCTTCATTACCTTTACCGCCAGTGAAGGCGGCATGGCAACAGGTCCGTCACATTGGTCCAGGTTCTGAGAAAGCAGAAAGCGACAGAGCAGTAACACTCATTGTCAAGACAACCAAGAGTAATCCACAGCTGCGCTCTCACTTAGATCTACTGTAATTATCATTAAACTGTTGTGCTGGCTGAAGAGCCAACACCGTGTTACGAATGGAGGCCGAAATGCACGCCTTTTAGCTCACGCAGGCTGGCGTAGGAGGGAAGAACTATACTGACGTGAGGTCTGGAACATGACAAGGAATGAGAATTCAGAAAGCGGACATAATTAGTTTGATACTTAACTTTAATCCATTAATGATGAACGTCGCACTTGACGGTACATGATTCACTATATTATATGTTCAGAATACATTCTTGAAGAACATGGCGCCTTGCTACGTCCTAGCAAATGAAGTAGCTGAAGGCTACGCTAATCTGTCGTCTCTGCAAATAGAGCGTATGTAGACAGTGAACCGTCGCTAGCAAAGTCGGCTATACAACTGGGGCGAGCGCTAGGAAGTCTCTCTAGACCTGCCGTGTGGCGGAGCTCGGTGTGCAATCACTGATTGTGGCGACACGCGGGTCCGGCGTATACTAACGGACCTCGGCCGATTTAAAGGCTACCACCTAGCAAGTGTGGTGTCTGGCGGTGACACCACATGAACAATACAAGGATGGCCAAGAATTCGGGTCTTTAGATGTACCCAGAAACGTATCACAACGCTGCCCACTTCGCCCACCACCACACCAACGACACCACACTGTGTAAGTGGGTGGAGGAGAAGGGTAAACGGCGAACGTGGCATATTTAATGTAGTCCCACTGCATACGACTTGGTTTCATATTTACTATTTCTCAACAACGTAAATAACAACGGAAAAAAATTGTCACTGACGTATTTACTTCTGTTGTGCTGAAGACATAGTATAGTTTCATCTGATAGAAAATGTCAGCATATGGATAGATGGAGACAATTGCACAGGTTACCACAGAATCGTAGCATATTTACTTTCATAATCGAACTAAGCCTTTCACACACATATGTTGATCGATATATTTTATCACATCTACAAAGTCGTCATGGAGGTGAGGAAACTCTTCTTGAGGAAAACAATCCTGGACAGTTCTAATGTAAAAAGATTTGTCTTCACAACGTGAAACACACTGCAGATAAATCATCTGCACGTGTACACAGACCCTTTCAACTGAAACAGCAAACGATCTCGAAAACAGTTCGAAGACAGAAGGAAGACTGGCAGTGCCTTTAAAACATTTAAAAAGTTAACCTTGTAATTATTTTATGGTTAATTCTTCAGAACTCGTCTTTTCTTGAAGCCAGTGAACTCAGGGAACTACACTCTTTCCTGTCAGAATTTGAGCCTTCTACTACGCAATTTTCTTTCTTCACGACTTGCAGTGTCTCACCGTGGGCAGGTGACAGACATGTGCACATAAAGTAGTAGGCCGGCAATCCATTCTGGATGTTTTAATTTTCGTTCCTGCACTCCTTTCTCCTTCATAAATTCCGAAACAGCGGGTCTTAAACCGGAAAATCGTTCCAGTCATGCCTGTTGACTTACCTTGTAGTAGGGATTCAATGTCCCCAGTTCCATCTACAACTGTTGCACAGACATTGGAATAATGCGTGCGACTTCAAAAATTCAATTTAGTCACGTGATCCATGCCTGTAAATTTAGCACAAAGTGTTTCTTAATGTATAGGACAATGAACCTCGTCTGTCGGTCATTCTAATGTTTTGCTCTTTCATTGTCAAATAACTCTCTAAAATTTTTCTGTATAGTGCCGTAATGTCAAAAAAAAAATGGTTCAAATGGCTCTGAGCACTAAGGGACTTAACATCTGAGGTCAGCAGTCCCCTAGAACTTGGAACTACTTAAACCTAACTAAACTAAGGACATCACATACATCCATGCAAGAGGCAGGATTCGAACCTGCGACCATAGCGGTCACGCGGTTCCAGACTGAAGCGCCTAGAACCGCACGGCCATAACGGCCGCCGCAGTAGATGTGCAGTAAACGTCGATCACGCACCTGCATTATGAGAATTCTAATCTCTCTCTTATCCCATGAACATTTATTGTTAAACGCGTCTGATGATAGATCACCAAACTGTGCCTTTTTTTGTCAAACTGCCTCTCCTGTGCAAGTTGTTTCGTGTTTCCATAAGTACATGGACAGCAAAAATCTCACACTGAAATCAGAATTCCAGAAACAGCGGCCAAGCAACCCGCAACTCAGTCATATTATGGTACAAGATATTTATCACTAATAACACACGAGAGCTGTATCTATAGGGCTGAGCAATTTCGTTCTCTGTTCCAAACATAATCACTGAATAAGCAAAGGGACTCCGAGGTTGTGATGAAGTGAGAATTATGCCGTAAGATCATTTCACGAGTGTACCGTGAATATGAGGAATCCGGTAAAACATCAAAACTCCAAAATCGCTGCAGCCGGAAAAAGATCCTGCAAGAAGGGGACCAACGACGACTGAAGAGAATCGTTCAACGTGACAGAAGTGCAATCCTTCCACAAATTGCTGCAGATTTCAATGCTGGGCCATCAACAAGTGTCACTGTGCAGACTATTCAAAGAAATATCATGATATTGGCTTTCGGAGCCAAACGTCCACTCGTGGAGCATTGATGACTGCACAACTCAAAGCTTTATGTCTCGCCTGGACCCGTCAAAACCAATGTTGCACCATTGATGACTGGAAACTTTTGGCCTCGTCGGACGAATCTCGTTTCAAATTGTATCGAGCAGACGGAAGTGCACGCGTATGGAGACAACGTCATGAATCCATGTACCCTGCAAGTCAGCGGGGGACTGTTCAAGGTGGCGGTGGATCTGTAACGGTGTGCAGTTTGATTGATATGTGACTCCTGAAACGTCTAGAAACGACTCAAACACGTGACATCTACGTAAACATGCTGTATGAGCACCTGAATCCATTCACGTCCATTGTGCATTCCGACGGATTTGGGCAATTCCAGCAGGACAATGTGACACCCCACATGTCCTGAATTGCCACAGGGTGGCTCCAGGAACACTATTCTGAGTCTAAACACTTCCGTTGGTCAGTAGACACCCCAGCTATATTATTTAGTAGTCTGTGATGCCTTAAAACGTGCTGTTCAAAAGAGATCTCCACCCTCTCACACTCTTTTGGATTTATGGACAGCCCTGCAGGAGTTATGGTCAGTTCCCTCCAGCACTACTTCAGACATTAGTCGAACCCATGCCACGTCGTGTTGCGGCACTTCTGCGTGCTCGCGGGAGCTGTAAATATTAGGCAGGTGTACCAGTTTATTTGGATCTTCCACGTTTGGAGAAGGAGATTTTCAAAACATCAATTCGCCTTAAAACAGTAAAATAACGAAGGAGAACCTCAGTCAGGATAGCTGGACAATGATTCTAGTCCCTCCCTCGAAGGCGAAGCAAGTGTCTCCAAGAATGCTATAAAGCGAAGCAGGATCAGTGAAGAACACAGCGCCACGCTAATGACGTACACAAAAATGACACTGACTTTTTACGCCAATAATGCCACCATATGGTGCATATTATTCTCCGGTGGAAGAGCCGTCTAGTTAGCTGCATCTCTTATTTTGTTTACCGTATCGTGTTCTGTAAAGAGAGCACAGTAATTTTCCTGGCAGCAATTTCTCTTTCTGTCCCTGCTCCGAGTACCCTATGGCACTGTAATGTGTATTGGCAAGGAGATCGTAACCTTGGAGTTGGTGTACTGAGCGTCACGTGAACAGTCTTTGGTGTAACGTCCCGTGGGCTGGACTGCTGTTGAAATTGCTCGTCAGTATTTTGTAAAGTTTTTTCTTCAGATACTTATTTTAAATGTTATTGTTTTAATATTTGCTGTAAAAATAACTTATTACTTGATTTTCATTAATCTCAGTCTATCTCTGTTGTTGACTCGAGTGGTCTGTTATTCGTGTGTGTACTTACGTCGATCGTCCGAGTCTCACGTCTCAGTAGTGTGTTTACATTTTGTGGCGTGCAGTTGCAGCTGTAGCGGTTATAAAGATGATGATGTTTGGTTGAGCTCAACTGCGCGGACATCAGCGGCCGTACAAATTCCCAACCTTTGCTCCGTCCAATTTCGCCACTGTCAAGAATGTTGATGAAATTATGAGGACGACAAAAACACCCAGTTATCACGAGGCAGGTGAAAACCTCTGACCCCACCGGGAATCGAACCCAGGACCCCGTGCTCAGGAAGCGCGAACGCGACCGCGAGACCACGAGCTGCGGACGTGGTTATAAAGCTAAGTACTGAGAAACTTGTTTGTGCACTGCTATACTGTTACTAAACTTAAGAGATTTCAGCGGTGTTCGTGCTGTTCGTGGCGAAATAACGATTTAATTAATACGCCGGGAAAATTTCAGAAGTCACAACTATAGGGAACGTTCACTTGCTGTTGTTCTTAAGAGTTTTCTGTACATCGAAGTCGTTTAGTAAAGTTCGTGCTTTAGTTTATAGCTGACGATTCTTATTGTTTCTAGTGAAATATTTCAGTAAGATTTTCATTCAGCGTTTTAACGACGTTGAGTGTTCCAATGGCCTCTTGAATTTTTTGTTTTAGCTAACAGTTTTGTGACATTTTGTTGGTATTAGTACTAGCTGTGGTGTAGTAGTATTAATAGTCGGCCGCTGTGGCCGAGCGGTTCTAGGCGCTCGAGTCTGGAACCACGCTGCTACTACGGTCACAGGTTCGAATCCTGCCTCGGGCATGGATGTGTGTGATGTCCTTAGGTTAGCTAGGTTTAAGTAGTTCTAAGTGTAGGGGACTGATGACCTCAGATGTTAAGTCCCATAGTGCTTAGAGCCATTTGAGCCATTTGAGTGTTAATACAAGTGTCCGCTTTCTTATTAGACAGTGAATTTCGAGACCGCTGATGTTAGTTCTTTTAATAGTTCTACTGGTGCTACTGAACTTAGGAAACGTAGACGTATAGTTTTTTCAGTAACTGTGAAACGTTACCATGAGTGAGAAGTGTGGGCTCTGTCGTTGATTTGTGAGTACTGTGTTGCGGTGTGGGATTTGTTCAGAGTATTTTCATTGGGGAAGCCAGTGGGCATTCTAGTGACACCCTCTCCTGAGAATGCAGAATCTGTAGCAGAAATAAGTTGATGGAGGAGCCGGAGCGTAAAATCTGCGACCTTCAGGTGCAGGTATAACGCTCAAAGGAGGAACTAGATAGGTTGAGGACGGTGAAGCGTCGTAAGAAAAGGGAAATTGCAGTTGGCAAGAAGGCAGTTACGAGGAGGAGAGTTATACTTTGCGTATATGCAATAGATTTGACCAACTGTCAGAGTTGAGTGGAGCCTCTTGTAGCTGTAGCTACAGGGAACATGCAGCAGTCCTCAGCAGTTAGGAGGTCTAGGTCAGTTGCCAAGTCTAACAGAAAGAAGAAGATTCTGCTGCTAGGTAGTTCGCACGGTAGATGTGTGGGCCAGCAGTAGCAGGAAGTGTTGGGGAGTGAGTACTAGGTCACCAGCATTGTGAAGCCTAATTCAGGGTTAGCTCAGGTGACTGACACCATAGGGGAGAAATGTAGGAATTATACGAAGGAGGATCCGGTAGTTGTAGTGGCTGGAGCAGGAAACAGTCTTGATAGGGACGGGATATATGATTTAGGTTGTGACTTGGTAAAGATAGTTACTCAAACTGGTGGCAATAACGTGCATTTCGTGCAACTGTTTCATGACCGGCCTCATCTTAATGCGGCTGTTAGGCGCGTTAACATGGGACTGGGGAGGGCGCTGATGGTAGAGGGCATGGGTCACATTTCAGAGGCTCCAGTTGGGTCCATCAGTAGATCGGGTTTCACTAGGCATGGCCTGCGCCTCAGAAGGTATGGGATGGGGAGGCTGACAAATCTTATAAGTGACAGTGTAGTGGGTGGTGGTGGGATCACTCATGGAAAAATTCCTGTAGTAGTTGATGTTAGAGCCGCACCGTTTTTAGATTGAAGTCAGCTGATAGGTATACCACCCGGTAACTAAGGGCTCACCTTCAGATGACGCCATGTTTCCAAGTAGAGGAGGAATTAGTATATTTCATCAAAATTTAAGAGATACTAAACATAAAGTTAGTGAACTGCTTATGGATGTTGACTCTGAAATTATTGGGATTGCAGACCACGACTTAAATAATTGGAAAATTCAGAGGCTTCCTTTACCAGGATACAAATTAGCTGGCAGTTTTTCAAGCTGTTTTTACGGTTGAAGCGGCCAACAGTTGTCAAAGCACACACAGACGTCCGTTCAGGACCGCGCAGTGTCACAGCCTCAAGTCACGGCCGCCAAACGCATGTGAATGTCTGCTCTATACAGTCACCGCTATAACGACGTCGCAGAGTTCCAAGGAACAGCTCCATACTCAAGATACCTCAGGCCAGTATTGTCTTTACCGTGGAAGGCAGAATAGCACAGGATGTGAAACAAAATAATAGCCTAGTCGACCTCTCCAGAATTCTATATTGTCCCAGAGATAGCTAATCCTACCTTTCTATATGTCTCGGCCTGTATGCATTCCTTCTCTAACAGAACCTCCTTACGCCGGCCGGAGTGGCGAGCGGTTCTAGGCGCTACAGTCTGGAACCGCGCGGCCGCTACGGTCACAGGCTCGCATCTTGCCTCGGGCATGGATGAGTGTGATGTCCTTAGGTTAGTTAGGTTTACGTAGTTCTAAGTTCTAGGGGACTGATGACCTGAGAAATTAAGTCCCATAGTGCTCAGAGCGACCACGTTCTTAGTATGTGCTGGGCGACTTTCGTGATCAGGGCCATTTGAACCAGAACCTCCTTACGAAAGTAACTTCGAATCCACTCATCCCAGCCCTCCCAACGTCTTTCCCCTCCAGATTTCAACATACTGTAACATCCCTCCGCTATGTACAGACACCTACATCCCAGCACGAACGATGAAGCATTCTGATTTGCTCTTATCAAATTTATACGCCCAATTACTTATGTAGCCGGTATCGAAGGACGATCCACCTGTTCTTTCTGGTGATTTCAGCCACTATATTACGTAGAACTCTAAATTTCATTTACAGTTAAACTCGCAAAATTGTGTCCCCACTATCAAATACATACCACACTCACAAGAATATTGCAAGCCAGGAAGATATTTATCACTGTAACTACAATTAAATATTACTATCCCTGCTATAGTAGACACAAAACAATGTACTCGTAATGTCTCCTCTTGACGACTATACTTAAGTATTTATAGCGAATATAATTTTCCACTTAAAATTCTCACTCATACCCTCGTCGTTATCAACCTGATCAATCTATACGTCCCTCACGGTAGGACACACAGTCATCTTCTCTAGTCATGCCATAACATAAACCATGCTATCTTTACAATGCAACAGATACACAGTTTACATGGTGTAAGCCATTGTAACATTACAATACAATATATGCACATTTTATACAAACAGGCAGTTATCTTTTACATCTGAACAGCACCCGAAAAAATTTTTTATACATATCATCAAATACATACCAGACTCGCAAGAATATTGGAGCTTGAAACCGATCCCAGTTCCAGCAATATATCATCCAGTACCTTGTCGATCTAGTAAACACACAGTTCACATCCCTCATCATACAAAATCACACCTTTTACATCAGCGAACCGAAATCACTCTCAGAACAATTCTACAAACTAGTGAACGTTTCCCCTCGACAGAAACGAGTTACTGTCTCTGCTTTCTTGCCTGCTCTCTTTTCGATGTACATCTCCAGACTTGGGGATTACAATAACACACGTATTTTCGTCATAATATTGTACAATTTTCGCCGTACTTCCCAACATCAAGCACAAAGTAGTAGTCTCTCGATTGCTAAAGCAAAGTAATTCCATGTGTATGGACGCGAAATCATTCCTGTACAAACACGAAACTTTAGATACTCGGAGCGTCCTCTAGGCCACTGAGTAACTAGAAACAAACATATGAAAAATCATATTTCCTACCCCGAATATCGATCTCGATGGTGTAACCAACTCCAAATCATCCATACAATTTTCAAGCCAACTATCAGGCAAACGTATCTTAGACACACCACATTCGATCTTCTCTCAACTAAAGAAACAAGCGAAATGTGCAGAAACAGTCAACGAACAATTTATATGTATGGGAATAACACTCCGTGGCAATCACACCATCTCCTCAAAGTTCCACTTGATCACGAAAGTCGCCCAACACATACTAAGAACGTGGTGGCTCTGGGCAATGTGGGACTTAATTTCTGAGGTCATCAGTCCCCTAAAACTTAGAAGTACTTAAACCTAACTAACCTAAGGACATCACACACATCCATGCCCAAGGCAGGATTCGAACCTACGACCGTAGTGGTCGCGCGACTCCAGACTGCAGCGCTTAGAACCGCTCGGCCACTCCGGCCGGCACACATACTAAGTATTAGTGCGCTATCTCCCCGTCTAGACAAGGGGAAAGTTAACTCACATACATTCCTACAATCCAAAAGACTTCTGCATTCACACGGATGCTGAATCATTACCACCACGCACTTTTCATACACGCATTCATTCATAATTATACTTACAATTAAATGTTACGATCGCGCTCTCAATTGAACAGCATTCGAGAATGAGCGAAGTATCGAAAATACACCCTCTTGTCGGCAATGGCTCAGGAAATAGCTGTACCTTCCTTCCAACTGGACATGCTCCCACCATTGCTATCACAGTACTCCAAGTCAAATCCTTACCTTTCCTAGAACAGGGCATAGTCATCTCCTTTACACTAACACACATACTTTATAATCCTGATGCTCAGATGCGAACATTTCACGCAACCACCAATATTACTAAATATATTACTTCGCAAATAACTGATTGCCTACCATACCAAATAATGTTGATCAAAATTCACCGATAATCATGCATGTCTCTTACGTTCATCTTTCGAGTCTTAGCACTGTGTACTAGAAAGAGACACGTAATCGGCGAGATGTTAAAGAAAATCCGATCTCAGCAACTAGCGCATCTTACTGTCACAATCCGTCATGGTTCAACAGATGCACACAAGTATCCATTTAAAAATCTATACCCGCTTTTATGAATCGAGGTACGACTTTACCTCTGAATGAGGTTTCTTTTCTTGACAAATGCCGTGACGGTGATCGTAAGAACACGTATTATCAGCCAACGATGCAGCCTAGGGATAAAATCGCAGAACTTTGGAAGTGATTCTGCTAAGGAACGTCGTATGTACGCGGTATTTGCGATTACCTCACACCTCAACAGCCCAAATTTGATAGTTCTTTAGTATTTGTAACGCACTCTGTCTCGAAATCATATCAGAAGCTCCATGATATATCCACTGAGTTATAGGCAATGACTGATTGACAAACAACACAAACACTATTAGTAGAAGATGTGCTGACTGAGGTTGTAAGAAGAAAAATGTACGCTAGCTTCTCAGATCACTAGTGCTACGCTATATGTTCGAAATGATGTCAATCATTTGGAATCGCTTCTCTCCATTCAAACATATACCTACATCGGACTAGAACCACTACTCAGTCATATTTGTCGCACTCTCTTATCTCGAAATGAGTCACTTTTCCCGAACCTAGAATCTACAGTAAAATGCCAATGTGGTTTTAGTCACCCCCTACAGGTTCTGAAACAGCCCCGAATTCTACAGCTTCGCGTATGTGATCGGTCCAATTCGGTAGAAATTCACGCAATGTGGTACCTCCCCAAACTAGGTATAAGTACTACAGATCCACGTCCATTCAAATCAGTGAGTCCAACAGATAAAAATTACGAACTATAAAAGCTCATACTAATTACTTGTCACCGAGGGCGCAATGACACACAGCTGCGGTCGGCCTCCAGGCCGGCCGCGGTGGCCGAGCAGTTCTAGTGTCTTCAGTCTGAAACGGCGCGACCGCAACGGCCTCAGGTTCTAATTCTACCTTGAGTATATTCTTGTGTGATTTCCTTAGGTTAGATAGGTTACGTCGTTCTAGGTTCTGCGGGAATGATGACCTCCGATGTTAAGTTCCATAGTGCTCAGAGTCCTTTGAACCATTTTCGGTTCCCTACGCAGGGAAACAGATTTCAAAATACTTGCCGCAATAGCGTAGCGTGTAGCTATACTAGCATTCCTAGCCGTATAACCCCTTCCTCACCGGCCCTCACCTCAAACAGCTACTGGTGCTGCCGCTGTAATTATGACGTGATTTTATTAAATATACAGACACCGCCAAGGCAACTTTAAAGTTTGATCACCTAAACTCTAGTTGAATTATCGTATGACAAGCTCTCTCTGATCCTGTTTAGTTGTCTCAAACACTGTTTTCTAACATGCTTTTGTATAACGCCAAACATCTTGCTTCTCTGCCAATAGTTTGATGCCTGTCGCATGTTCTAAACTATCATTAAGACCCTTTGATACACGGCCTCTCACAGATAACTGGACATCGCATGGTGTAAATCATTTTGTTACTGCAACTACGATTACATGGCACACATCTGATTACTTTGAATAAGAACACACTTACAACATAAGGAAAGTAGAAGAGTTTTAGGGCTTTGGTGTAGGTTTCCAAACTGATGTCCGTAAGCGAATGATGACCTATACATTTAGACACGTCTATCAAATGGTTCAAATGGCTCTGAGCACTATGGGACTTAACTTCTGAGGTCATCAGTCCCCTAGAACTTAGAACTACTTAAACCTAACTAACCTAAGGACATCACACATATCCATGCCCGAGGCAGGATTCGAACCTGCGACCGTAGCGGTCGCGTAGTTCCAGACTGAAGCGCCTTTAACCGCTTGGAGACACGTCTATCCAACTGACCCAGTAGCTGATGACTCTGCGTTTCCTTTCGACTTATTCCTCATATTGCACTCTTGTACGCGATCACTGTTTCGCTGCCAGCAACCCCCGGAAGTTGCCGTCCATCCACGAAAACTATTTCCCCAACTCAAACACACCATAAAAATCACTCATTATGTGTTAACCAGTACAGGGATGGGATGGAAAAGACACCATCCTTGTACTCTAATAATAAACATGAAAATTGATAGCGCCAACAATTTTACACTAACTTCAACATCGGCCAATCATGTGACACCATGTCTCCTCAATTTCAGTATCATAGCTAAACCATCCATTCTCTACTTTGCGAGTATCATTGCGAACAGGGATAGATGACTACTCAGTACACCTATTCACAGTTAATTCTCGAACACTTAATTATCAAAGTGTACGAGACAGTGCTCTGCTTATCTCTAAGTCCTCGAGCATAGTACTTAATTTGCGATCCATCTCTCTGCATGAAGGAGTCACAGAGCATTCTCCCCATCTTAAAGACCAACCTCACACCGTCATTGACCAACCTGCCCTGCAGCACCGTTATTGAATTAATCTCCAACCGATCAGAAGAAGACTGCTACACTCCTCGTCTCGTGATCGAATAGACCTTTCCTAGTCCTAACGTGTCCAAGTGGACGAGATTTCTTGAGATGTGACCATGTCGACGAGCTTAGCACTCCTTATCGACGTTTAGTAACAGATTTCAAAGTGCTCTAATGCAATAGCATACATTTAATAAGAACGAGAGGAGACTTATTTTTATACGCGATGGAGTTCGAGACTAATGGAATTGGACACATTTTTACCTAAATCAACGAGGCTATCAACTCTAAATTATTGTTCTAGAGTCTAGGATCTGTACCCGGAAGGTATTGTTAAGAGAGAGAACATAAACTCACGCACTCGTAAGACTACAACGGTCTGCACTTAAAAACGGACTATAATGTTAGATCGAATACCTTTCCGGCCTATGAGACTAACATCCTGTTTCACAGATTCTCAACGCTGAATTATCTTATCGAATCGTAAAACGAAAAAACTACTTCCGTAAAACATTTACGTTGCATCATACGAGCACAATATAGCTTTGTGGAGACTTATAGTGTCCACTGTTAACATCCAATCACAGTTCAGAAATGCCTGCATCAAGCCTATGTAAAATGATAGTCAGTAGCGGGGGATATACATCCTACAAGGAAACAGATAAACGCATAGCAGCAGCGTCCGACATGTGAAAATTACAAGTCATTCCGCCACTAAATCTGTAAACACAACATCTGCCGGGAAAATGTCTACACAGGGATTGTAGCGCGTCACAAGCTCATAAAGCTTAGTTATGACGTTGAAGTCTCGATTTTACACACAAGAAGCGACAAGCATGATCGCATAAATCAAAGCTTGTTTAGAGGAGTGTGTCAAGTCCTCTGATGACCGACAGGTTTACCATTAACGATCGCAAGTAGACTGTGCTTTAAATCAAATACGTAGCACTTAGCTGTATATGAGCAGAACGGAGGCTCTGTCACGCGACTGATGCATTTGGGCAAACACTAAAAACGAAATGTCTACAAAGAATCTGTCAACCATTAAATCGTACCTAGTTACAACTCCATCTCAATCGATCACCTGGTCCACTCTCAGTTATCGTTGAACGCAATTGGAAGTAAATTTAGCACATACAGTATAATGCTGCCTCAATGGGAAAAATTTTACTCCCTCACATATTTCCTTCGTTTCGATGTCCACGCTTACCTGGATTCCTCCTGTTGCCGCATACTTGATCCGATATACAAATTGTTCGGTGCGATCCAGAAAAAAGCAAAGTACTTCCTCAATTTCCACACATTTGGGTCTATGTTCGGTGAATTTATACCTATTGGCTCCTCATTCTACGCAATTCAATAAAGTACTATGCTCGAGGTATTAGAAATATGTATGGGGCTGTCCGGTATACTTTGTAGATTTAAATGTTCGAGAATAATTAACTGTGAATAGGTGTACTGAGAAATCATCTATCAATGTTCGCAGTGATACTCGCAAAGTAGAGAAAGGATGGTTTAGCTATAATTCTGAAATTGAGAAGACATGCTGTCACATGATTGGCCGGAGTTCGCGCTATCAAGTTTCATGTTTATTATTAGAGTACATGGAGGTGTCTTTTCCATCCTATCCCTGCATTGGTTACCAGATAATGATTGAATTATATTGCTTGTTTGAGTTGGGGAAAAAGTTTTCGTGGATGGACAGCAACCTCTGGGGGTTGCTACCAGCGAAACAGTGATCGCGTACATGACTGCAACATGAGGAATGAGTCGAAAGGAAAGGCAGAGTCGTCAGCTATTCCGTCAGTGTGATAGTGTGATAGACGTGTCTAAATGTATAGGTCGTCAATCGCTTACGGATGTCAGTTTGGAAACCTACACCAAAGCCCTCAAACTCTTCTACTTTCCTTATGTTGTAAGTATGTTCTTATTTAAAGGAAGCAGATGTGTGCCATGTAATGGTAGTTGCAGTAACAGAATGATTCACCATGCGATGTCTAGTTTTCTGTGAGAGGCCGTGTATGAGGACGTCTTAATGTTAGTTTACAACATGAGACAGGCATCGAACTCGTGACAGAGAAACGAGACGTTTGGCGATGTACAAAAGTGTTTTACAAAACAGTGATTGAGTCATCTAAACAGGACCAGAGGAAGCGTGTCATACGTTAATTCGCTTAGAGTATAGGTGATCAAACTTTAAAGTTGCCTGGGCGGTGTCTGCATATTTAATAGAATCTGCCATAAATACAGCAGCAGCACCAGTAGCAGTTTGAGGTGAGGGCCGGTGAGGAAGGGGTTATACGGCTAGGAATGCTTGAATGGCTGTACGCTACGCTATTGTGGCAAGTATTTTGAAATCTGTTTCCCTGCGCTGGAAACCGAAAATGGTTCAAAGGACTCTGAGCACTATCGAACTTAACATCGGAGGTCATGATTCCCGCAGAACTTAGAACGACTTAACCTAGCTAACCTAAGGAAATCTCACAAGAATATGCGCGAGGTAGGATTCGCACCTGAGGCCGTTGCGGTCGCGCCGTTTCAGACTGAAGACCCTAGAACTGTTCGGCCACTGCGGCCGGCCTTGAAGCCGACCGCAGCTGTGTGTCATTGCGCCCGCATCGGTTCCTTGGGGACAAGTAATTAGTATGAGCTTTTATAGTTCGTAATTTTTATCTGTTGTGCTCACTGATTTAAAGGGACGTGGATCTGTAGTACTGGTATCTAACTTGGGGACGTACCATGTAGCGTGCATTTCACCGAATGGTCAAAACACGGGCCTGTGTCAGTAATTGAGGACGTTCTCTTTCTACATAGGTGGCCGAAGGTGGTGGATATGTCTTTCTCGGACTTCTGCTCAGTTCAAACTTACATTGGACCGATCTCATGGGCGGAGCTGTAGAAATGGGATGAGTTGCATAACCTGTAGGGGGTGAATAAAATCAAGTTGGAATTTTACTGTGGAAGCTAGGTCCGGGAAAGGTGACTCGTTTCGAGATATGAGAGTGCGACAAATATGACTGAGTAGTGGTTGTAATCCGATGTAGGTTTATGTTTGAGGGGAGAGACATGATTCCAAATGATTGACATCATTTCGAACATATTGCGTAACACTAGAGATTTGAGAAGCTAGCGTATATTTTTCTTCTTACAACCTCAGTCAGCATATCATCTACTAATACTGTTTGTGTTTCTGTCAATCAGTCATTGCCTGTAACTCAGTGGATATATCGTGGAACCACTGATATGATGTCGAGCCAGAGTGCGTTACAGATACTATAGAACGATCTAGTTGGCGGGGAGGGGGGTGAGGTAGTCGCAAATACCGCGTACATACGACGTTCCTTAGCAGAATCACTTTCAAAGTTCTGTAATATTATCCCTAGGCTGCATCGTTGGCTGGTTCCTACGATCACTGTCACGGTATTTGTACAGAAAAAACCCTCATTCAGAGGTAAAGTCGTACCTAGATTCGTAAAGCGGGTATAGATGTTAACATGGATACTTGTGTGCACCTGTTGAGCCATGACTGATTGTCACAGTAAAATGCGTTAGTTGCTGAGATCGGAGTTTTCTTTAACATCTCGCCGATTACGTGTCTCTTTCTAGTACACAGTGGTAGGACTGGAAGGAAGAACGTAAGAGACATGCACGCCCATCGGTGATTTTCGATCACTATTATTTGGTATGGTAGGCAATCAGTTATTATCGAATTAATATATTTAGTAATATTGGTGGGTGCGTGATATGTTCGCATTTGAGCATCAGGTTTATAAAGTATGTGTGTTAGTGTAAAGGAGATGTCTATGCCCTGTTCTAGGGAAGGTAAGGATTTGACTTGGAGTACTGTGATAGCAATGGGGGCATTTTGTCCAGTTGTAAGGCAGGTACAGCTACTTTCAGAGCCACTGTCGACAAGAGGGTGTATTTACGATACTTCGCTTATTCTCGAGTGCTGTTCATTTGAGAGTGCGATCGTAACATTTAATTGTAAACATAATTATAGACATATACGCGACCGGTTTTCCGGAATGAATACGTGTATGAGAAGTGCGTGGTGTTAATGATTCACGTTTCCTGTTAACAGCAGCATCTGTGTGAATGTAGAGGTCTGTTGGATTTTAGGAATGTATATGAGTTATCTTTGCCCTTGTCTATACGACCAGATATCGAACTAATATTTAGTATGTGTTGGGTGGCTTTCGTTATCAAGTGGAATTTTGAGAAGATGGTATGACTGCGATGGAGTGTTATTTACGCCCATGTCAATTGCTCGTTGGCTATTTGTGCACATTTCGCGTCTTTATTTAGTTGAGAGAAGATCGAATGTGGTGTGTGTAAGATACGTTTGCCTGTTCTCTAGACATGTTAAGGACCACAGTAGGGTTGAAAACTATATGTATGATTTCGAGTATGTTGGATCGCCGAGATCGGTATTCGTGGCAGGACATATGATTTTTCTTATGTTTGTTTCTAGTTACTCAGTGGTGCTGAGGGCGCTCCACTTAGCTAAATTTTCGTGTTTGTAGAGAAATGATTGCGAGTCTATGTTTGGGAAATTAGGCTACTGCTGTGTACTTGATATCGAGAAGTATGGCGAAAATGGTATAATATTATGACCAAAATACGTGTGTTATTGTAATCCCCGAGTCTGGAGATGTGCATAAAAAAGAGAGCAGGCAAGGAAGCAGAGACTCTAACGCGTTTCTGTGGAGGGGAAACGATCGCTAGTTTGTTGAATCGTTCTGGGAGTGATATCGGTTCGCTCATGTAAAAGGTGTGCTTTTGTATGATGGGGGATGTGAACTGTGTGTTTACCAAATCGACAAGGTACTCAGTGAAATATTGCTGGGACTGCGATCGGTTTCACGCTCCAGTATTCTTGCGTGTCTGCTATGTACATTCCTGGAAATGGAAAAAAGAACACATTGACACCGGTGTGTCAGACCCACCATACTAGCTCCGCACACTGCGAGAGGGCTGTACAAGCAATGATCACACGCACGGCACAGCGGACACACCAGGAACCTCGGTGTTGGCCGTCGAATGGCGCTAGCTGCGCAGCATTTGTGCACCGCCGCCGTCAGTGTCAGCCAGTTTGCCGTGGCATACGGAGCTCCATCGCAGTCTTTAACACTGGTAGCATGCCGCGACAGCGTGGACGTGAACCGTATGTGCAGTTGACGGACTTTGAGCGAGGGCGTATAGTGGGCATGCGGGAGGCCGGGTGGACGTACCGCCGAATTGCTCAACACGTGGGGCGTGAGGTCTCCACAGTACATCGATGTTGTCGCCAGTGGTCGGCGGAAGGTGCACGTGCCCGTCGACCTGGGACCGGACCGCAGCGACGCACGGATGCACGCCAAGACCGTAGGATCCTACGCAGTGCCGTAGGGGACCGCACCGCCACTTCCCAGCAAATTAGGGACACTGTTGCTCCTGGGGTATCGGCGAGGACCATTCGCAACCGTCTCCATGAAGCTGGGCTACGGTCCCGCACACCGTTGGGCCGTCTTCCGCTCACGCCCCAACATAGTGCAGCCCGCCTCCAGTGGTGTCGCGACAGGCGTGAATGGAGGGACGAATGGAGACGTGTCGTCTTCAGCGATGAGAGTCGCTTCTGCCTTGGTGCCAATGATGGTCGTATGCGTGTTTGGCGCTGTGCAGGTAAGCGCCACAATCAGGACTGCATACGACCGAGGCACACAGGGCCAACACCTGGCATCATGGTGTGGGGAGCGATCTCCTACACTGGCCGTACACCACTGGTGATCGTCGAGGGGACACTGAATAGTGCACGGTACATCCAAACCGTCATCGAACCCATCGTTCTACCATTCCTAGACCGGCAAGGGAACTTGCTGTTCCAACAGGACAATGCACGTCCGCATGTATCCCGTGCCACCCAACGTGCTCTAGAAGGTGTAAGTCAACTACCCTGGCCAGCAAGATCTCCGGATCTGTCCCCCATTGAGCATGTTTGGGACTGGATGAAGCCTCGTCTCACGCGGTCTGCACGTCCAGCACGAACGCTGGTCCAACTGAGGCGCCAGGTGGAAATGTCATGGCAAGCCCTTCCACAGGACTACATCCAGCATCTCTACGATCGTCTCCATGGGAGAATAGCAGCCTGCACTGCTGCGAAAGGTGGATATACACTGTACTAGTGCCGACATTGTGCATGCTCTGTTGCCTGTGTCTATGTGCCTGTGGTTCTGTCAGTGTGATCATGTGATGTATCTGACCCCAGGAATGTGTCAATAAAGTTTCCCCTTCCTGGGACAATGAATTCACGGTGTTCTTATTTCAATTTCCAGGAGTGTATTTAATGATATGTATAAAAAAAATTTCGGTTGCTGTACAGATATAAAAGATAACTGCACAGTTTGTCTAAAATGTGCATATATTGTATTGTAAAGTTACGGCGGCTTACACTGTGTAAACTGTGTATCTATTGTAAAGATAGCATTGTTTATGTTACTGCATGACTAGAGAGGATGACTGTGTGTCCTACCGTGAGGGACGTATAGATTGATCAGGTTGATAACGACGAGGGTATGAGTGAGAACTTTTGAGTGGAAAATTATATTCGCTATAAATACCGAAGTACAGTCGTCAAGAGGAGACATTATGTGTACATAGATTGGTGTTAGACCGTAGCAGGAATAGTAATATTTAATTGTAGTTACAGTGGTAAATATGTTCCTGGCTTGCAGTATTCCTGTGAGTGTGGTATGTATTTGATAATTGGGAGGCAATTTTGCAAGTTTACTGTGAATGCAATTTAGCGCTCCGTGTATCACTTTCCAGTCGTTTGATATGGATCTATCGTCGAGTGAGCGGTTGTATACGATGGCTCAACATTACGCTGTTATATGAGTATACTCTGAAAGAAACTAAACTGGTACACAAGCTGGACCGGAAGACTTGTCTTTATTAAGTGGTTTAAGCTGCTTTTACACGGTGGACACCTAAGTTGATCTGTTTGGCAGCTGCTCTGGATCCGAATTCTAGAATATATACTTCATATTTGGCGATTGAACTTTGGAAAAACGTGTTTAATAATTCAACTTTAGTGGCAGTATCTTTGGTAGCAGTATCACCGCTGTCACGCGGTGAAGGTATTGATTGAATACTTTTCATACGACCAGAATCTCTATGGATTTTATGCCAAATTTCGAGATAGTGTTTCGTTGTTAAGCCTGTGAAAATCACCTTGCATTGGAGACCGCGCTAAATTTCGACTGTCTGTAAAACATTTCCAACCTTGGAGATGTCAAGTAAGCTCTTTTCGTTGTGTTCTGATCCGTTTTGTGTACCACGGGGGAACAGTTACCTCTCCTTACTTGATATCCTTCTCCCAAATTCTCTCGTTCTCTGAATTTAAGCCACATCTGGTCTCCACTTACATAGACTGTTTGGAAGGCATCAAGCGAATTTTTAGCTGATTTTTTTAAATGGATATATTTTGCGTTTGTTTAAGGGCGATTTGGATGTTGAGCTACTGTGTCTTGCTGCTACCTCCTTTTGGTCACTGATACCTGTAACCCTCGTAATGCTCTTTACTTGCTCATGATTATTTGTTGCTATGAAGTCGAGTAATTTTTCGCAAACATTTACACTTCGAGTCCGCACCTGAGGTAATTTCTATATTTTCACCAATGTATCGGACTTAGATTGAACCTACCAACATCGTAACTGTATGCATGCGATACCTGTTTGAAATGAGGTTCATGTTCCCTTTTAAACTTTTACGAACTGTATCATCTGAGTCCAGGTGTTGATAAAAAGAACCCAATATTAATTCCAAATTAATATAACTTATCCGAGGAATGCCTCACAACTACTTCAAAAGTAATGAATAAGATAAGCCTACACATTGAATGTGGCGATACATACGTCGTTTCGCGATGCGACGTCTCAGGCGAGTGGCGTTCGTATGTAATTTCTCTTAAGTGCAGCGCAAGGATGAAGACCATTATTTGCCCCTTGTCTCAAGTCTCTTTTATCGTGATAAACGTGTAACAGTTCTGGCTTTTACTAAGTGAGCCAGACAATCACCATTATGAAAAGATCTGAACCTAGCAGAGCTCAGACTGACGACATTATATAGTTAAACAAAGTAACCAAGTACACACAATCATTAATACTACGCTTGACGTGTACGCTATCTGATCAAATGTAACCCAACATCAACTTCCGCATATTAATATCAAGTTGTCAATCATTCGTTTTTTGACGGATTGACCTCGGTTCTGAATATTGTCAGTGAGGTTACTGAGTGTCTTTGGAGGAATGACAGCCCGTTCTTTCTCATGACCCGAACCAGAGAAGGCTGTGGTCTGGAGCAAAGTCAGAAATGGTTCAAATGGCTCTGAGCAGTATGGGACTTAACGTCTGAGGTCATCAGTCCCCTAGAACTTAGAACTATTTAAACCTAACTAACCTAAGGACATCACACACATCCATGCCAGAGGCAGGATTCGAACCCGTGACCGTATCAATCCCGCGGTTCCAGACTGAAGCGCCTAGAACAGCTCGGCCACACCGGATGGCGTATCAAAGTCAGCACACTAGTTAATCCAGGGGTGTGTCACTGGGTTCATATTGGGACTCTCGGCAGGCAGGCCCATTTCAGGGATGTTATTGTCCACAAACCAACTGCACTGTTATTTTGATACAAAAACGACTATCATCTCCGAAATGTTCCACTGTTGTATGCGGTACAATATGGTGTAAAACACATTATTCTCCTTCTGCGTTTAGCGTTTACTGAAGTACATTAAGGGGACCCAGCATTACCACGAACCCCTCCCCATACCGTAACATCACACCCTCCGTATTTTATTTTTGGCTGTATATGTGATGGCAAATGCCGTTCTCGAGGCATATGGCAAACCCAAATAACCAGCACCCAGTCATTCAGTGGTCAGTAGTGACTCTTTTTACACCACCTCAGTCATCACTCAAGACTGATTATAGAAATGTGTGGCTGTTCGGCCAATAAGTACCATTCTTTGTCAGCCTCTACGCAAAATCATTGTTCTAGCTGGATTAGTATTCACAGGTGAGTCTTCCAGCTGATATCATGACGTTTTTGCAGCCACCCTCCGCATTGCTAGACGATCGCTGTCTGTCATTACATGACATGTCAGTCTGGTATCGCTTCAGCTACGGTTGTTCTTTCGCGTTTTTACTTCTCAATTACATCACCAAAAGTCGACACAGATGTAGAAGGGTTGAATTGTCACTGATGGACGTTTTACTGTGGTGAAATCCAGTGACTTGTCCACATTCGAAATCGTTGAAGGGTCGTAACCAACCCGTTCTGTTACTGCTATTCTATTGGCAACGCAACATCTGGGCAGCCTTTATATACAGGCGGATCCGTCTCTGGTGCAGCTAGTTGTCGATTGTGCATTACGTGGGAGCGTCCAGATACGTTTCATTCGATAGGGTATGTCTGCGGCCAGAGTTGCGAAATATCTTTTTGAAACTTCGAGATTGAATGACGTTTCTAAATAGCAGTTTTATTATGTCGCTGTTGACTGAAGGTTTATCGATGTCACTTACTGGTGTAGCTATGCGTCACAGTCACCAGTACCAAAAATAAATGGCAATTTTATGTTGTCTGTTTTTCTCTATGATAGTAGCAGCGTTATGAAAATAAATACGCTCACAATGGAATATGTAGCTGATTTCAGTACGTCCGATCACGCTGTGCAGTGCGATTGATACCTGTGGAACCTGATCCACAGAGGCAAGCGTACACCACTTGAAAGCCATATCCTCGAAAGTAAATAATGCATTCGGCCTTTGATTTCCTTTGTTACATCTGTTTCCTTACTACCTTCATCAGACTTCAATATTTAGTATGTTTGAGAAAATGCCATTGCTTACTTCTGAGGCAGATTAAAATATAAAAATGCGCGTAAGAGTTTATTTGATTTATCTTTCGTTCAAAATTTAAAAAGAAAAACAATAATTTTAATCACACAAATCTAGACAAAACAAACTCCGTTACACAAATGTCAAACAGAAAATAATTACAGTGTATTAAAAAAAAGTTCTCTTTACTTTGTGAATCTGTAAGATTATCAGTAATGTGCCTGCAGTATCCTTTTGTTCGTATATTCTAGTATTTTGCATATTCTCATACATACATCTATGCCAGACAGAATCTGAAACAGTAATATCCCGAATTACAATCACTGTATTGTACTAATTATTACGGTAAAGTCTTTCCACAGCTCAAACCTATGCTACATTCATACTTGTGGACGCCGCCATAATACAACGATACTGTAAATGATTCATTCGTTTGCAAAGATCGATATTTTCCGAAGTATTACACATTTAAACGTAACTGACGCATGAATAGAACCGTAGACTCACCGATCTGGCATTTTCCACTCTACGAATACTCTATCAGTGCCTGTGGTCACACGACACAAGTCCAAGCAGTAGATAAGTTTGTTACATACCTTATGTAGCAACACACAATCAACGCAGGAGAGTAATAAGGTCAGAATCGGTCGTAATGTCATCCGTATCTCCCTGCTGATCATGATTTTACTAACAGCCCCTGGTATCATCAATGCCTTATTGGTCAGCTTTACTGATGCTCCTACATGAGAAAGTAGTCTCTGTATATAACAGGCTGACTCTCTGACTCACTTACTTATAATATCCCAGCCCAAACTGCTGACGATAGAAAACTTGAAATTTGGAAAAGTGTCGATCTCACATTTCTTATATTTGATGAAATTCCAGACCTAAGGGGTGAAATAACGGATAAAGAGTTTTTTTATGTCGCTATTCAGGCAATTTTGAAGCTTCAAATACGAGAATTAGTATTTGGTTATCGGCCAGAAGTAAAGAAATACGTGTCTCAGTAATTTTAAAAATTTAACCTTATGTAGGCGAAATAGTGGGTGAAAGCTGTTTTTGAAAATATATCGTAGTTAAAGAACTACTAGAGTGGTCTTTGACTTCTCGGTTACAAATAAAAGAAATACATGTTACTATATTTTCGGAAGTTTGATCACTAAGGGGTTAAAATTTCGGGTGAAAGTTATTTGAAAATGAATAATTTCTGAAGAATTACTAAAGGATTTTTAAGGATACATCTTTGATAGCTGATATTGGACTTCTAGGTTAAAAATAAAAAACATACGTGGTCCAGTGTTTTCGGACATTCAACCACTAAGGAAGTGCAATAGGGGATGAAAATTTTTAAGAAAGTATATCGTTACGTCAACAAAATTTTAGAGCAAAATGTATTAAAACCGGTATTTCACTTATTGGTTACATATAAAGAAATGTTTGATAGAGGAGGAAAGTTGCTAGGGACACATCTCCAACAAAAACACAAAAGCCATGATTAACAAAAGCTTTGGGCTCCATCTCCCAGAATCGCTCTTCGGCCAGCAGTATATTCGGTAAGGACCATGCTCATATGGTCTTAATTAGCGTCGGAAGCTTAGAAGGTGTTGCAATTCGTGAAGAACATAAAAATTTGATTTGAATAAAAACAAAAAGTCTGTATTTCCATACACTCTGCCCGAGCGAAGCAGCGGGCGCTAAGCTGCTATTGTAATATGTGTTATAACTATGCTATCAAGTCAATGGTCATAACTGGCAATTGTTGGATTTCTGACCTGTTCCAGTGTTCTTGATAGTGTGAGCACTTAAACGAGGTCGTTAATCAAGCCCCAAAGGGGGAGAGGGCAAGGAACAATGACATATCATTGTCATCACTGCGCCCAATCCAGCTACGCGGTAGTTGGTCGTTCAGGCAGCGACGAACATTGATTCTCCAACGAGTGAGTGCTCTGTCTCATTCGAAGATGAAACTCTCGTAATCAGCAGTCATTTGCAGAAACCAGAACTACTGCCACATTTCAGACTAATACAAGTAAGTACCCGTCACAGTCTTCTCATAGAATGAAAACGGTCCTTACAGCTTCGTCTGCAACATTTCACGTAAGACATTAACCTTCTGCTAATCTCGTTCATGCGTCACGATTTCTTGAGGATTATCGGTTCCCCACACTCTCACATGACGGGGATTAACATTTCCAGGTAAATGGAAGGTTGGAGGTAAAATGTTCATTCCCATTGTCCTGAGGGCTATGGCCATGATCTTCCAATTTAATTATTCCACTAGCAGCAGACGGTACGGCATCAAATGTAACTGCCGTCGCAAAATCTTCCACACAGTTTTCTGCAACATTCCAAGTTTGTGACTTGGGCGTAACTTTGATATTTGTTTTTTACTACGAAACATACGCACACCCTCTCATGTGCATGTCACACTTAGTCGACCGATACTTTTCTGTTCACAGAGGTAACCAGTGTCCCTAAATTATCAACATTAAAGCACAGTGCTCTGTTTACATGGCGGTTCTTTCCCATATACTCTTCTAAATTCACTCTGCACTGTTGTTACAGCTAAACATCTAGCATATTCCAACAAACAAAACCTCTTTTTTTGCTTTGTGAAGGTACTGCACTCATTGCTCTAACTAGTAGCCACATTGCAAACTCGGCAGTTTACGATTATACTCAAGCGTCAGTCATTTTTGTTCATGCGTTACTAAACATAGAACTTTGGAGACGAATGAATCATTCATAGTTTCCTGTAGACCACTATTGCTTTGACAACGCGAAATAAGAATTATTTTTTTTTATTTTATAAATTCTGCCCTCAAAATTGTTTTGATGGCAAAGATGTCAGGCATCTGCTCGATTACTCTGTTCATAGATCGTGCTTCTGTCGCCTACACGTTCCGGTTGTTCTTAGGGATATATCGCCAAACTAACTAGAAACTTCATTTCGTTTCTGAAACATTTTTTCCCTCAAATTAACAAATTAATTTCGTTTTTCCTATTTTACTTCCTTCACAATGTTTCTGTATGTATATTCCTAACTTCTTTCCAACATGGACTCGAAAACTAGCATTAGTTGCACAAAAAATAAAAGATAAGATGTCAGAGCAAAATGTTCGCTGACACTTACTCTTTATTCTGCTATGAGTCACTTAAAATATTTATGGTTTGGTATTCGATTGTTGACGTCATTGTCGACATCACAATGGTGACCTCCATGTCATTATAAGGGTTTTCATTTCGAAAAGTGTTTTCATTGTTCTTCGGTTTTGATTTAATAATATGGTGGAATTGGTAAGGTACTGTTATTTACTGTCGTAGGTGCTCTGACACTAGTACAGCCACACATCACTTCGAGGGCATGGTAGAGTGATGGAATTCCGTAGGCAAAGGCCAATTAATGCCTCAGCCTTGTCCAACGTCAGAGCGTCTTTCGTCTATGATGATATCATCTTCAGTGGTCAGCAAAACACTTACATTCGTCCCCCCATTGCAGTTCATTACACGTATTTACATTAAATACATTCTGAGAAAAAAGTGGTGTTCGAATTAGGAGCACTCCATAAAAGATTTAAAGGAAAGCCTCTCCCTATAACGTTTGTTACAAAGGAATTTTTCGGATCGGTAACCACTAAGAGGAAATATAGCTAACATACACAAAACGCTTGCAAGTTTGTATCTTCTTATTCGTCACACTAGAATTATCTTCCTTTAGGATCCGGCCCACTTTCTCCTCAACAAGCCGTCCATGTCGTTGCCTGTCGTTGCTTTCCAAGTATGCCTACAATGGTACATGCTTCCTTCATTTCGTGTGTGGAGAAAGTGGGCCTAATTCGTGTGGATCAGGGTCTTAACTGAGCGCACATATCCAAAATAGCAGAAAAATTTTTCTCGTCTACAATTCATTAACGATGGTCGTTGACACTCTGATAAAGTAAACGCTGTGACAGGCGCACTATAATACAGACTGACAAGGAAATAAGAGGAAAACATAATAATTATTTAAATAAAAACCTTTTGAAGATAACGAATTTTAAAAATGGAGTAGAAACTATAAAATAATTTTTCCTATCCCCGTAAAGAAACTTAAGCCCAAATAGATAGTCATGAAAATATGTACTTGTAAATTTTTGATACTTGTAGAATTTACACCTATTGTTATGTCAAGAAAAGATCTAGAAGGTAAAAATTGATGAGAATGGCGTTTCCACGGGGACTTAGCAGCAACTGTTCTTACCACGAAACATTCGCAAATGGAATAAGAGAAGGGGAAAGTACCAGTCGTACCAGAAGTACCCTCCCCGAAAAACCAGACATGAATGTGGTTTAATATTACGTCGTCATAAGAGTTCTGAGGGATGTTGACAGGTTCAAGGCCCTAACTCATCGGAAGGTTAGTTTGAAATAAATCGCAAAATTTGTAAGGGACAAACAGACACGAAAGCGACCTAATATAACCGTCGTGATAATAGCATTTATTACGATTATGTTACAAATGATACCTAACTTTATCATAGTTCTATGCGTGGCCCTTGATATCTTAAACCGAATACAATGATACCAACCAACTTCTCTGACCCTTTACAGTATTTGAAATCTTAAGTGTAATTGATAGTAACGGTTGTAGACAGTTTGTTGACGGTCGTTGTTCTCCATAAATAAAGACTTCTACTTCGGAAAGTATTCAGAGTGCTGTCTGGCTAAAGGCACTGGTGTGCAGTGTCTAAGTGCTGGTGTGGAACTCACTGTCACTGATGCAGACCTGTAGGCCTGTGTGCGTATCTTGCAAAGTTTTGTAATTGGAAATTATTGCCACGAACTCATTTTTGAATCATTCAGTTAGGGACCAAGCCTCCTGAGGCAGTCACTCCCGACTGCAGCTTGTTACTAGAAATCCTGTCTTGTTTAGGTCGCAATCATACAGGGTGATTCAAAAACAATACCACAACTTTAAAAATGTGTATTTAATGAAAGAAACATAATATAACCTTCTGTTATACATCTTTACAAAGAGTATTGACAAAGGTTTTTTTTCACTCAAAAACAAGTTCAGAGATGTTCAATATGGCCCCCTCCAAACACTCAAGCAATGTCAACCCGATACTCCAACTCGTTCCACACTCTCTGTAGCGTGTCAGGCGTAACAGTTTGGATAGCTGCTGTTATTTCTCGTTTCAAATCATCAATGGTGGCTGGGAGAGGTGGCCGAAACACCATATCCTTAACATACCCCCATAAGAAAAAATCGCAGGGGGTAAGATCAGGGCTTCTTGGAGGCCAGTGATGAAGTGCTCTGTCATGGGCTGCCTGGCGGCCGATCCATCGCCTCGGGTAGTTGACGTTCAGGTAGTTACGGACAGATAAGTGCCAATGTAGTGACGCTCCATCCTGCTGAAATATGAATTGTTGTGCTTCTTGTTCGAGCTGAGGGAACAGCCAATTCTCTAACATCTCCAGATACTGTAGTCCAGTTACAGTAGCACCTTCGAAGAAAAAGGGACCAAAAACTTTATTGGCTGAAATGGCACAGAAAACGTTCACCTTAGGCGAGTCACGTTCATACTGAGTTGTTTCCCGCGGATTCTCAGTGCCCCATATACAGACATTGTCACGGTTGACTTTCCCGTTAGTGTGGAAAGTTGCTTCATCACTAAACACAATCATTGAAACGAAAGATTCATCTGTTTCCATTTGAGCAAGGATAAAATGACAGAAATCGATTCTTTTAATCTTATCAGCTGCAGACAGTGCTTGAACCAATTTCAGACGATAAGGTTTCATAACTAACCTTTTTCGTAGGACTCTCCATACAGTTGATTGTGGAATTTGCAGCTCTCTGCTAGCTCTGCGAGTCGATTTTCCTGGGCTGCGAACAAATGCTTGCTGGATGCGTGCTACATTTTCATCACTCGTTCTCGGCCGTCCAGAACTTTTCCCTTTGCACAAACACTCATTCTCTGTAAACTGTTTATACCAACGTTTAATACACCACCTATCAGGAGGTTTAAAACCATACTTCGTTCGAAATGCACGCTGAACAACTGTCGTCGATTCACTTCTGCCGTACTCAATAACACAAAAAGCTTTCTGTTGAGCGGTCGCCATCTTAGCATCAACTGACGCTGACGCCTAGTCAACAGCGCCTCAATCGAACAAATGTACAACTAAATGAAACTTTATAGCTCCCTTAATTCGCCTACAGATAGTGCTTAGCTCTGCCTTTTGTCGTTGCAGAGTTTTAAATTCCTAAAGTTGTGATATTCTTTTTGAATCACCCTGTATATTCATCAGCATACAGTCAAGACTAACTTACAGTCACTAGACAAAATTGCTAGTCATGACTTTAAAAGAGCACACTGGTAGATCTGGAGGGCTATACTTGTTTCAGAAGAGATACCAGGCGATTATTTGATCTCCACCGCTGACGGAAGTCGTAACTATGAAATAATGTGTATGTGCCACTCGATTGCATTAAATCTGCGGATAGCCCAGATTATTTGCAAGGAATGTGTAAAATTCACAGTCACGTCACGGGAGAACCGTGATTGTAAAAAGATGCTGTCCCAGAGTGACCGTAGACAAATGTCACACCTTGACAGCAGCATCCCTTCAAAAATAGCAAGAACTATTGCTACCAGTGAATACTGGTCCATTTTCAGTAGTTTCTGTGCGAACGTATCGAAAGGAAGTGCAAGCGTGGAAAGCTTCACACTAACTGATTGCTCTTTAGTGAGGTCCGACGAGTCACGAGTAATCTAAAGGCTACCAACCCCCAGACCCACCCACCCCGCACCCAACATGAGAGCTGCTGCTAATGTAGTATTGAATTTCTTATGGACGTATTCTTAGAAACGGAAATTAGATATTCATTCGCATTTATTACTCGTCAAAGCGAAACGTAGACGCTCCCATAGCGGCAGCTGATTTTGTGACTTGGTTATGTACGGCCACATTCAACTTAAATCACTGTGGGCTGTCAGCGTCCAGTGCGCAGGAAGTAAGAGGCCTTAATTACCTTTTGACAGTGTTGACGAAACTACTGTCTTTGAAATTATGATGGCAGCAGAGACAAAATTAAGGGAGCGAAAGTTTATTTACAAATTCTACAGAAACTAGTCTCGGATTGTAAGTGTAGGACGTAAAAAGAAACCAGTGGTCGAGAATGGAGTGAGACGTAGTTGTAGCTTATCGTCGATTCTACAGTCTTCGCATAGAGCGCGCAGTAAATGAAAGCAGGGAGAAGTTTCGAAAGGGAATTAGAGTGCAAAAGGGAACATATATGAATCTGACATTTGCACATGACACTGTCGCCCTGTCAGAGACGGCAAAGCACTTGGAAGAGCAGCTGAAGGGAATAAACAATGTTCTGAAAAGAATTTATAAGACGATCGGCAACGAAACAAAAAAAAGACAGTGGAATGAAGTACGTATAAATCAGGCGATGTTGAGGAAACTGATTCGGAAGTGAAACACTGAAAGTAGTAGATGAGTAGTTCTTGGACATGAAAGAAACTAATGATCGTGGAAGTAGAGACACGCAGAGAGGCAACACCAAGAAACGAATTTGTAGAAAAGTGGAATTTTCTATCACCGTGTATAAATTCAAGTGGTCTTTCCTGAAGATATTATTTCTGGAGTGTAGTGTCTTACAGGAACGAAACGTTGTTAATGAAAGTTCAGAAAAGAAGATTCGACGAATAGAACGCTTAACTGTTGAGGAGGTACTGAATCGAATTGCAGAAGAAAAATACACTCCTGGAAATTGAAATAAGAACACCGTGAATTCATTGTCCCAGGAAGGGGAAACTTTATTGACACATTCCTGGGGTCAGATACATCACATGATCACACTGACAGAACCACAGGCACATGGACACAGGCCACAGAGCATGCACAATGTCGGCACTAGTACAGTGTATATCCACCTTTCGCAGCAATGCAGGCTGCTATTCTCCCTTGGAGCCGATCGAAGAGATGCTGGATGTAGTCCTGTGGAACGGCTTGCCATGCCATTTCCACCTGGCGCCTCAGTTGGACCAGCGTTCGTGCTGGACGTGCAGACCGCGTGAGACGACGCTTCATCCAGTCCCAAACATGCTCAATGGGGGACAGATCCGGAGATCTTTCTGGCCAGGGTAGTTGACTTACATCTTCTAGAGCACGTTGGGTGGCACGGGATACATGCGAACGTGCATTGTCCTGTTGGAACAGCAAGTTCCCTTGCCGGTCTAGGAATGGTAGAACGATGGGTTCGATGACGGTTTGGATGTACCGTGCACTATTCAGTGTTCCCTCGACGATCACCAGTGGTGTACGGCCAGTGTAAGAGATCGCTCCCCACACCATGATGCCGGGTGTTGGCCCTGTGTGCCTCGGTCGTATGCAGTCCTGATTGTGGCGCTCACCTGCACGGCGCCAAACACGTATACGACCATCATTGGCACCAAGGCAGAAGCGACTCTCATCGCTGAAGACGACACGTCTCCATTCGTCCCTCCATTCACGCCTGTCGCGACACCACTGGAGGCGGGCTGCACGATGTTGGGGCGTGAGCGGAAGACGGCCTAACGGTGTGCGGGACCGTAGCCCAGCTTCATGGAGACGGTTGCGAATGGTCCTCGCCGATACCCCAGGAGCAACAGTGTCCCTAATTTGCTGGGAAGTGGCGGTGCGGTCCCCTACGGCACTGCGTAGGATCCTACGGTCTTGGCGTGCATCCGTGCGTCGCTGCGGTCCGGTCCCAGGTCGACGGGCATGTGCACCTTCCGCCGATCACTGGCGACAACATCGATGTACTGTGGAGACCTCACGCCCCACGTGTTGAGCAATTCGGCGGTACGTCCACCCGGCCTCCCGCATGCCCACTATACACCCTCGCTCAAAGTCCGTCAACTGCACATACGGTTCACGTCCACGCTGTCGCGGCATGCTACCAGTGTTAAAGACTGCGATGGAGCTCCGTATGCCACGGAAAACTGGCTGACACTGACGGCGGCGGTGCACAAATGCTGCGCAGCTAGCGCCATTCGACGGCCAACACCGCGGTTCCTGGTGTGTCCGCTGTGCCGTGCGTGTGATCATTGCTTGTACAGCCCTCTCGCAGTGTCCGGAGCAAGTATGGTGGGTCTGACACACCGGTGTCAATGTGTTCTTTTTTCCATTTCCAGGAGTGTATTTACAGCATAACTTGATTCGTTCATAGGACACATTCACAAGCATCTGAGACTGATGAGATTGATTATGACTGCAAGTGTGAAGTCGGCGGAATTTGAGGTTAGTTTCAAGTTTTACAATTATAGACGGAGACTTAGGCATGTATACAGCTCGTAGGTTCTGACGTATGTGTATTGCAGCATTTTTTACCAGACGAAGGCGACTGCACAGCACAGAATTATGTACATCAAATAAATGTTCTGACTAACGACCACAATCATCAAGGCATCAATAGAAATATAATGAGCTGACTGAAGTCATGGGATCGTTTCGGACATCCTTTCTGACGGCGTAGCAGTAAGTCGAGACGGTACGGACTCAACAACTCGATGGAAGTTCCGTGTAGAAAAATTGAGCCTTCCTGCATCTATAACCGTCCATAATTACGAATGTGTTGCAGCATTTTGTGCATGAACTAACCTCTCGGTTACGCAGGCCCGATTCGCCATGCGGTCTAACGCACTGCTTTCCGAGCGGGAAGGCGTGCCGGTCCCCGGCACGAATCGGCCCGGTGGATTATTGTCGAGGTGCGGTACGTCGGCCAGTGTGTGAATGGTTTTTAAGGCCGTTTTCCATCCGCCTCAGTTACACTATGTCGGCGTTTGTTGCGCATACACTTTCTCCACGGACGCGTACACCATACTTACTCTACCACGCAAACATTGGGGTTACACTCGTCTGGTGTGAGACGTTCCCGGGGAGTTCCACAGGGGGCCGAACTGAACAATAACCCTGGGTTGGGTGTGGGGCGGCGGTGGGGTGAGTGGACTGCTGTAGCCTTATGTGGGGTTGTGAACCACTGAGGGCTATGACGGGGCCGAAGTCTCTCCGTCGTTTCTAGGTTCCCAATTCCATAGAATACAATAAAATATAGTGCAACCTTTTCGTTATGTCCCATAAATGCATGATGCGATTCATGTAGGGCGAACTGGATGGCCAAATCATTCTCTCGAATTGTCCAGAACGATCTTCAAGCCGATCGCAAACATTTGTGGCGCTGTTACACGGCATATTGTCGTCCATAAAAGTGCCATCGTTGTCTGGCAACATAACGTCCATGAATGGCTGCAAATGGTCAATGATCGGTTCAGTCGAAGCAGAGTCCCCAGATCGTTCCATGTAAACACAGCCCACAATGTTATACGGCCACCACCAGCTTGCACAGTGGCTTGCCGACAACTTGGGTCCATCGCTTTACGGGGTCTGTGCCACATTTGAACGCCATCAGCAGCTCTTATCAACTGAAATGGGGGCTCATCTAACCAGGCCATGGTTTTCCAGTCGAACCAAAATATTCGCGAGCCCAGGAGAAGAGTAGAAGGCAAAGTAGTGCTGGTAGCAAAGGCGCTCGCCTCCGTAGTCTGCTGCTATAGCCCATTAATGCCTAATTCTGCCGCACTGTCCTAACGGATAAATTCGTCGTACGTCCCACATTAATTTCTGCGGTTTTTTCCCGCAGTATGGCTTGTCTGTTGGCACTGATGACTCTACGCAAACACCGTTCTGCGGTTTTTTCCCGCAGTATGGCTTGTCTGTTGGCACTGATGACTCTACGCAAACACCGCTGCTCTCCGTCGTTACGTGAAGACCATTGGCAACTTTGTTGTCCTTTGTGACATGAAATTCGGAAATTTGGTATTCTCGGCACACTCTTGACACTCCGTAGCTCGGAATATTGAATTCGATGGCGATTTCCAAAACGGAGTATTCCAAGCGTCTAGCTGCGATTACTGTTCCGCGTTCAAAGTCTGCTGATCCCCGACGTGCGGCCAAATCAAATCGAATACCTTTTCACACGAATCACCTGAGTAGAAATGACACTTCCTCCAATGCATTGCCCTTTTATATCTTGTGAACGCGATACTATAGCCACCTGTATGTATTAATATCGCTGTCCCATGACATTCACACCTAGTATAGTTACACGTCTTACGAATTCTTCACAGCATTCATCGTACAGTACGAGGTGCATTCAAGTTCTAAGGCCTCCGATTTTTTTTCACCGGACTGGAAAGAGATAGAAACATGCGCATTGTTTTAAAATGAGGCCGCGTTCATTGTCAATACGTCCAAGAGATGGCAGCACCGTTCGGAAGATGGAATTTTACCGCCAGCGGCGAGAATGAGAACTGTTTTAAATACTTAAAATGGCGACGTTTTCCTTACTCGAACAGCGTGCAATCATTCGTATTCTGAATTTGTGTGGTGTGAAACCAATTGAAATTCATCGACAGTTGAAGGAGACATGTGGTGATGGAGTTATGAATGTATCGAAAGTGTTTTCGTGGGTGCGACAGTTTAATGAAGGCAGAACATCGTATGACAACAAACCGAAACAACCTCGGGCTCGCACAAGCTGGTCTGACGACATGATCGAGAAAGTGGAGAGAATTGTTTTGGGGGATCGCCGAATGACTGTTGAACAGATCGCCTCCAGAGTTGGCATTTCTGTGGGCTCTGTGCACACAATCCTGCATGACGACCTGAAAATGCGAAAAGTGTCATCCAGGTGGGTGCCACGAATGCTGACGGACGACCACATGGCTGCCCGTGTGGGATGTTGCCGAGCAATGTTGACACGCAACAACAGCATGAATGGGACTTTCTTTTCGTCGGTTGTGACAATGGATGAGACGTGGATGCCATTTAAAATCCAGAAACAAAGCGCCAGTCAGCTCAATGGGAGCACACAGATTCACCGCCACCAGAAATATTTCGGGTAACCGCCAGTGCTGAAAAAATGATGGTGTCCATGTTCTGGGACAGCGAGGGCGTAATCCTTACCCATTGCGTTCCAAAGGACACTACGGTAACAGGTGCATCCTACGAAAATGTTTTGAAGAACAAATTCCTTCCTTCCTGCACTGCAACAAAAACGTCTGGGAAGGGCTGCGCATGTGCTGTTTCACAAAGACAACGCACCCGCACATCGAGCTAACGTTACGCAACAGTTTCTTCGTGATAACAACTTTGAAGTGATTCCTCATGCTCCCTACTCACCTGACATGGCTCTTAGTGACTTTGGCTTTTTCCAACAATGAAAGACACTCTCCGTGGCCGCACATTCACCAGCCGTGCTGTTATTGCCTCAGCGATTTTCCAGTGGTCAAAACAGACTCCTAAAGAAGCCTTCGCCGCTGCCATGTAATCATGGCATCAGCGTTGTGAAAAATGTGTACGTCTGCAGGGCGATTACGTCGAGAAGTAACGCCAGTTTCATCGATTTTGGGTGCGTAGTTAATTAGAAAAAAATCGGAGGCCTTAGAACTTGAATGCACCTCGTACTTACCTTCGAAGCATGTAAGTAAACACTAAAAAGAAGGTTTGTGTCGGATTTGGTTTCCAAAATTGCCACGCTGGACGGGTTATCATGTGCGAATGAGATAACATGGTTTAAAACAAAGGGTGTACTATTTACACAAAAAATTCAGCATCAGAATTTAAGCGGCGAGTGGTTCATTCAAACGAAACGTGAATTCGTTCGCAATACGCTGTAAATAAATGTTGTCCCGGTGACAGCGTGCGAGAACTGTTGTCAAACAAAACTAGCCGTTAGTATTTATTTGCTATATTACGGTGCGTTGATGTACGGACGTGTGGTGCGTGACAGCGCTCCGTTTAGAGAGTGACTGTCAAAAGTTATCCCTCCCTTTGTTCCCCCCCTCCTACCCTTCCCCACTGCTTCTCCAGTTGCGTTCGGAGTTAAAAATGATGCTATTGCTATCCCAGCCTGAACTAAAGTTCACTTTTTCAGATTGTACATATGGTTGAAAGCCTCCGTTCTCTCTTCTTCAGGTGGGTGGATCTTTTCCGACTCGAAATAACGCACAGATCGTTGGCCATCCTGCCGAGGGCTACGACCCACCAGGTGGCCTCGCAGTCACCGTTACTGGATGGGGCAACACGGTCCCCGGAGAGTCGTCGCCCTCTTCCCTGCAGAAGGTCGACATCAGTGTCACTGATCGCACTACCTGCGTGTCCAAGTATGGACTGACATACCGCATGATTTGTGCCGGTGAGGAAGGCAAGAGCACCTGCAACAGCTATTCCGGTGGCCCCCTGGTTAGCGGCACCACCCGAGACGGCATCGTCTCCTGGGGCAGGGAATACTGAAAGACCGATGGTGGCGTGTACACCTACGTCGGGAACCCCCGTTCCTGGATCACAACCGTTGGTGGCGTCTAATTCACTGTGCTACAGTTAAGCTGGATCACCAGAAATCGTATCTGTCATCACATATCATATTTTTTGTGATTACGTACAGTGTGACGTGCCATTATTCTTAAGGAAAGTAAGTAACGATTGCGTACCAAACCTATCGAACGCAGAGTGGCAGCTAGGTCCTTCCCCAGTCTCAGTGTGAGCTGAGTTTCGATGGCGAGTGGTCTGAATGCATAAAAAGTTTGGCCTCTCGAAATTTATAGGGAAATGAGGAATGTTTATGGAAACAGTGCATTCAACGAAACTTCAGAGGCGTGTAATTTTGTCGGTAAAGGTAAAGCTCTAAACACAGCAAAAACATCAACGTCATCAATCAGACCAATTGTGTGATTGGATTGAGGAGTTCCTAGATAACAGGACGCAGCATGTCATTCTCAATGGAGAGAAGTCTTCCGAAGTAAGAGTGATTTCAGGTGTGCCGCAGGGGAGTATCATAGGACCGTTGCTATTCACAATATACATAAATGACTTGGTGGATGACATCGGAAGTTCACTGAGGCTTTTTGCAGATGATGCTGTGGTGTATCGAGAGGTTGCAACAATGGAAAATTGTACTGAAATGCAGGAGGATCTACAGCGAATTGACGCATGGTTCAGGGAATGGCAATTGAATCTCAATGTAGACAAGTGTAATGTGCTGCGAATACACAGAAAGATAGATCGTTTATCATTTAGCTACAAAATAGCAGGTCAGCAACTGGAAGCAGTTAATACCATAAATTATCTGGGAGTACGCATTAGGAGTGATTTAACATGGAATGATCATATAATGTTGATCGTCGGTAAAGCAGATGCCAGACTGAGATTCATTGGAAGAATCCTAAGGAAATGCAATCCGAAAACAAAGGAAGTAGGTTACAGTACGCTTGTTCGCCCACTGCTTGAATACTGCTCAGCAGTGTGGGATCCGTACCAGATAGGGTTGATAGAAGATATAAAGAAGATCCAACGGAGAGCAGCGCGCTTCGTTACAGGATCATTTAGTAATCGCGAAAGCGTTACGGAGATGATAGATAAACTCCAGTGGAAGACTCTGCAGGAGAGACGCTCAGTAGCTCGGTACGGGCTTTTGTCAAAGTTTCGAGAACATACCTTCACCAAAGAGTCAAGCAGTATATTGCTCCCTCCTACGTACATCTCGCGAAGAGACCATGAGGATAAAATCAGAGAGATTAGAGCCCACACAGAGGCATACCGACAATCCTTCTTTCCACGAACAATACGAGACTGGAATAGAAGGGAGATCCGATAGAGGTACTCAAGGTACCCTCCGCCACACACCGTCAGGTGGCTTCCGGAGTATGGATGTAGATGTAGATGTAAATACCTCTGTAATTTCTGGGTATCGTCCTTAGAGCCCTGTCCTGACACAAAGTAATTTTCACATACTACCGTATTAAAGGAATTTTTTGTTAGAAAACAGTTCGCAGATGATGAAGAAATCGAAGAAGTAGTGATATCCTGGCTCAGATACTTGGCGTAAGAGGAGCTGGGAGTGAAAAAACTGGTCCCATGGTAGAATAAGTGCAACGACAGTCGTAGCGTCTACATTTAAAATAGAATAATGTACAGTAACTTAGTTGATAAAGTTTTGAGTTGATATCTTTCCTTTTTTATGATAAAACGTTCTTTACTTCCCACAGCACTTACGTACATTGTCATACCGAATACTGACCGAAGAGTGTACAATTTGTATGAACGCAAGATAATCTAGTAAATTTTTTTCGACATTCCAGTCCCATCAAGCTTTTAGTTTCCTGCGAGCATTCGAGTATTTACCCACTTAATCACTTGATATGGCGTCAGGTTACAAAAAAATTGTAAAAGCATTTGTATCGCCATGTGCTAGTAATAAAAACATACATGAAATAGTGGTGCACAGCCAGCATTTTCATAAGCTCTCAAACGTTAAACACCAACAAATAACTCTGAATCATATCTTAACATATAAAACCTATTTGATGTTCAGACATAATAGTGATACATTAGAGATATTTGCTAGAAATGTGCAGACAAGGACTGACACAATGCAAGGCTAGATAAAAATCGTACTAACAGTTGTGCTTTAAGCTGACATTGTAGAATAACAAGCTAATTAAAATGGTAAGATTATGTTATTGTAAAAGATGGAATAACTATACAAAATGAAAATGAAAAATAAGGGAGCGTTTCAGTGAACTGTTTCATCGAAACGAAAAAAACAGTTCAAAATAACCATGAAGAAGAATGTAATATGTGGGAATTCAATTGCTTTTGTGTGTTATTAACTTGTTGAAGTTTCCTAAGGATACTTTGTTATTTATGTCTACATGTTATTTCAAACTCATGCATGGATCTATTTTCAAGCGTTCTTTCTCTTCAGACTCATCTAATAAGTTCATTTTATTTTAGATTAGGTCTTGCGTGACACGTATAAATATCTATTTACACTCTCCTTTTACAATTTTCTTATTATAGGTGGTAATGAAATTCCAGCTGATTATTAACATGAAATAATCTGTCATTGGAGAGAGCAAAATTAATTGCGATAAAACATTTGTACAACTTTACTATAACTGATAAACTTTTAGTAATTACCCCAAATGTACTAGAGCTCCAGCTGTTGCGAGGAATTTTCATAAACTAATTCCCACAAGCATAAAATACAACAAACAGTATTTTATACCATATAAACTTGTGAAATATTACATACAAACCAATTGCAAATTATGAGTGATATTGTCTTAAATTTAGGACCTACAGTGATATTTTCTTAAAATCAGCACCTACTGGTCATTTTCGCTGATCATGTTCTACCAACACCTTTACATTTAGCTGAACGATACATTTGTTACATGACTGAATCAATACATAGCTTCTGCTTTGTATAACGACTTGTCATATTTTTTCTTTCGTTTGTTGCTGGATTAACTCACTATATAGTTACGATCGTATCTACGGTTCTACGTAACTCCGCACACTTCTTCATCTGCAGATTTTGCATGTTCCTATATTGACACTTAAATTACAAAACAACTATAAGCCAGTGGCAACTTCTACTGACATTAATTTGTAATCTATTTGTAATCAATTTGTCTCACTATACAGAATACTTTAAAAATAGGCCGGATTAACAAGAACCGAAGTGGGTATCAGCTTCATGACAGTTGCTACAGCTTGTAGTGTTGATCTTTAATGTACGTAAGAGATTGGTAGATGTACTTACACCCTGCAGCTAGAATCACCGTCTCTTTAAACAGTGTTTTGTGATGAATCTGATTATTATTTTCCATTGTTATTCGCTATACCTTTCATTATAGCTTGAAATAAGTGATGGTGCTTTTCCCATCTGCTGCCCATTAAAGATGACATATCTAAGGATTGGATGGACTCGGAAGTCGTGTACAGCCGCACACTATTTTTAAAGTATTCGATCGCTTATGAAATAAAGCTGTGCATTGAAACGGAAATAAAGGGAATAATTTAATGAGTAAGTTTGCAGCTAATGTGCAACGCTGGCGTTAGGACTATCTTACTTTTATCTGTTGTACAGGATGCATTTAGTATAGTAATGAAATTAAAATTTCTCCAGTGCAAGTATGGTACTCAAACAATGTAGAGTAATAGAGTAATTAACCAAGCCAGAGAACATCATTTGCACAGAAAGTGACAGCAATGCGTGACATATCAAGGTACATGTGTGATCAGTTTTACGTGAGAAATTTAAAATTTAAAAGATGTCAGTAAAATTTTTTTATGACGTTACTTGTCTATAAAAAATCTTAAAAGCGTGTATCTGATGAGATCTACGTTTTTAAGGTTGTCATTGTGGTGGTACATACAGCGCTGTATATTTTGCGGGCCTGATTTGGCCTCCGTCTCACCTAGGAGGTTCTTTGTTAATAGAAGAGGCAAAGTACGGTGCACAGTCAAGCCGCCACTACGTGGCACACAGCGCTGCAGACGCAGTCAAGAATTTACATCCAAGCGGATCATGTGCTCATATGACACCACGCATGTATCCTTCCGCAGGCGTGTACTTAGGACTGCACACCGGCCCCGTTGGCCAATTACGTTCCGAGCTCCGAGCAACCAACAGCCGCCTCAGGCAGCGATGGAAGAAACCGATCAGTTAAAATCGATACCGGTATTTTAGTTCTGAATGATCGGTATTTTTCAGTGTTTGTTTGGTCTCGGTTTTATTAATTTTTTTTAAATTTTCTGATAATAACCCAGTAATAAAACCGAAATATCTATTAGTCGTAGCATCAGCGCTAATATATTTCGTTTTTAAATACACCTATTTTAAAATGGAGTGTACGAGGGTTGTCCTGAAAGTAAGTTCCGATCGGTAGCGAAACAGAAACCACTGTGAAAACCAGAAACGTTTGATTTGCAACAGTTAGGTACACCTTCCACCTACTTCTCTACATAGTCGCAGCTCCAACTTCGAGTGTTGTCGTAGTGTTGTATCAACTTTCCAATATCCTCCTCATAGACAGCAGCTGCCCGTGTTTTTGGCTAGTTATCTGCACTGGTCTGCACTCGTTGTCTGTGGAAAAATTTTGTCTTCATAGCCAGCGGTTCTTGTGAGCAGAGATAAGTCTCAGGGGGAGCCAATTACGGACTATGTTGTGGGTGACCAAAGACTTCTCATCTGAAACACTTCAGGAGTGTCTTCATAGCCCCTGCAGTGTGCGGCAGAGAACTGGCATAAGGAAGGAACTGCTCGACAGGTATGTTATGTGGGCTGCATGGCGCAGGCGAAATCTTTAACCAGGACCTCATACTTGGCAGGAGAGGCTATTCCTTACGCATCTTTACGTGCTCACTGTTCACTCAAAACTGAAAAGAGCGACACGACACGATCAAGGGGTATGCTAGAGACACTGCCCAACACATCTGTGCAAAGATTTACTGGATTTTCCCAGTGGTTTCCATTTCGCGACAGATGGGAACTTACTTTCTGGACGACGCTCGTATTTTACTCATGGAATTTGCATTTGTTTGAGATATTGCGTTATTACAGAATATGAGAAAAGCGCTCAGTGCTATTTTATAACAATGCCGGCAGAAACGAGCAGCAGACACACGGCATAAGATTTGGTACAGCACTGTTGAGAAAATAATGTCCCTGTTGCCTCGTGTCGTGGTTCAAGGTAACCGTGTAAGAGTGGATGTGCACTTTACACGACTTGGTCCAACCTGGTCCATACGGTAGTTCCTTGCTGTCGTCTCCGGACGCCCCTTACAATGCAGAATGGCAGAATTGCCTAGCCTGGAAATACACTGAGGAAGAAATGTGGTATGGAAGTGCAATGCCCCATTTGCTTCAAAAGTGTAAAGACATGTCTGCCATTTCTATGAAATAATAAAAGGGAAAATAACAGTAAGAAACAGTAATAAATCAAAAACATAAGAACGGTTTATTCATATTATACAATAAAAATAGAAAATAGCTGATCTGCTTCTGCCTATTTAGAAGGTCTTGATCGATAAGGGAATACATCTGTTTTCGATTCATTTGTTGTATCTGCGTCGCAGACATATTTTCTTCTACGGGAAATCCGCTTCGTCTTTCCTTTTCGTTTCCTGCTTGTTTGACGTCACTAAAGTCTTTCGCTCTACTTGTTTTGTGTTTGGGACGGAGCCTCTTCTGCTTGTGCACAAACACTGCCTTCGATATCGAATGAAACAACAAGTTTACTGTTACAAGTCACTGTTTATTTACCTCCAAGACGCGTTTCGAAGGCCTAAGTCTCCATCAACATTTGTTGGTATGAAACTGGAGGTACTCTATTTCACTTCTTTTATTTTCACTGGTAGATATACGTTTAGCTTTTAGTCAAATTACTCCTAAAACCATGTTCTGGAATAGTGTTTTGTTTCTCCATTAGACAGTGCCACAAGCTCGCCAAAATCGTTACAAAACACATTCATACACTACTGGCCATTAAAATTGCTACACCACGAAGATGACGTGCTAACCGACAGGAAGAAGATGTTCTGATATGCAAATGATCAGCTTTTCAGAGCATTCGCACAAGGTTGGCGCCGGTGGCGACACCTACAACGTGCTGACATGAGGAAAGTTTCCAACCGATTTCTCATACATAAACAGCAGTTTGACCAGCGTTACCTGGTGAAACGTTGTTGTGATACCTCGTGTAACGAGGAGAAATGCGTACCATCATGTTTCCCACTTTGATAAAGGTCGGATTGTAGCCTATCGCTATTGCGGTTTATCGTATCGCGGCATTGTTGCTCGCGTTGGTCGAGATCCAATCACTGTTAGCAGAATATGGAATCAGTGGGTTCAGGAGGGTAATAAAGAACGATGTGCTGGATCCCAACGGCGTCGTATCACTAGCAGTCGAAATGATAGGCATCTTATCCGCATAGCTCTAACGGATCGTGCAGCGTCGTCTCGATCCCTGAGTAAACAGACGGGGACATTTGCAAGACAACAACCATCTGCACGAACAGTTCGACAACGTTTGCAGCAGCATGGCCTATCAGCTCGGAGACCTTGGCTGCGGTTACCCTTGACGCTCCATCACAGACAGGAGCGCCAACGATGGTATACTCAACGACGAACCTGAGTGCACGAATGGCAAAACGTCATTTTTTCGGATGAATCCAGGTTCTGTTTAAAGCATCATGATGGTTGCATCGGTGTTTGGCGTCATCGCGGTGAACGCACTTTGGAAGCGTGTATTCGTCCTCGGCATACCTGCGTATCACCCGGCGTGATGGTATAGGGTGCCATTGGTTACACGTCTCGGTCACCTCTTGTTCGCAATGACGGCACTTTGAACAGTGGACGTTACATTTCAGATGTGTTACGACACGTGGCTCTACCCTACATTCGATCCCTGGGAAACCCTACATTTCAGCAGGATAATGCACGACCGCATGTTGCAGGTCCTATACGGGCCTTTCTGGATACAGAAAATGTTCGGCTGCTGCCCTGGCCAGCACATTCTCCAGATCTCTCACCAATTGAAAACGTCTGGTCAATGATGGTCGAGCAACTGGCTCGACACAATACGCCAGTCACTACTCTTGATGAACTGTGGTATCGTGTTGAAGCTGTACCTGTACACGCCATACAAGCTGTGTTTGACTTAATGCCCAGGCACATCAAGGCCGTTATTACGGCCAGAGGTGGTTGTTCTGGGTACTGATTTCTCAGGAACTATGCACCCAAATTGCGTACAAATGTAATCGCATGTCAGTTCTAGTATAGTATGTATGCCCAATGAATACCCGTTTATCATCTGCATTTCTTCTTGGTGTAGCAATTTTAATGGCCAGTAGGGTATATCATACTAATGAATTTAAACCCATATGGTGATGAAGGTTCATTCCTTCTAAAAACGTCGTAGAGATAAAGAGTGACTGCTAATGGCAGACTTGTTGTTTCAAATGGCTCTGAGCACTGTGGGACTTAACATCTGAGGTCATGAGTCCCCTAGAACGTAGAACTACTTAAACCTAACTAACCTAAGGACATCACAAACATCCATGCCCGAGGCAGGATTCGAACCTGCGACCGTAGCGGTCGCGCGGTTCCAGACTGAACCGCCTTTAACCGCGTGGCCACACTGGCCGGCCTTGTTGTTTCATTCGATGTCAGTAACAGTGAGGTAAATCCTAACCTAAGATGTTCGTATTTAAATAGTGTTATTCTTGTCTTACTTATCGAGATCTTTTGTAGCCTTTTTTGGTTTGCCTTGGCGACGTTTGTTTCGGATACAGGCTTGGACCCTCGCTCTACACCATCCGTTCATCAGTTCTAAAGAGCGTACGTCTTCGTCCGTGCTGCTTCCACCAAACGCTCGACGCCTCCTTTTCCTTATCGGCTGCACAGCAGTTACGGGAGGTTGCTTTTCTTCTTCCGGTTTTTTTAGAGTAATGGAGGGAGGTCTGCCGCTGCTAGTTTTGGCTTCTCCTCTATCAAGCACTTGGTTCTCCATGTTGAATAAAAACCGCTACAGCTGTTGCAAATCCTTTATTAGACGCACCACCAATTTCATAACTTAAATTACATCATTAGATGTAAATATTGTAGTTGTTAAGCTACCTTTGCACTGTGGCCACAACCCTTCCTTTAAAATTTGAGAAATTTTCATGGATTAGAACGCCGCAGTGAAGCTGAAACCTCAGCCGAGGCCGTTCCGGGATGGAAACCTGCGAGTAACGTGCGCGAACTTACCTTGTGAGTTCATATACGGCAGTAGCAGCTTTCCGCCCCGACGTGGCTTTAACTGCGGCTCCAGTTTCATTGCCGCCTTTCATCTGTGACTCATCAATTTTTTCTAAATTTTACAAATTATTAAACAAAGTGGCTTTATCACAATTATATTTGCATCTGATGATGGAATTTAAATTAAGAAACTGGTCATGCCTCTAAAAAATAATTTGCAACAGTTGCAGTGGTTGTTGTTCAAGATATAGAAGTCTGACTGCGGATGTTCTGTCGCGAGTTCAGCAGACGTCAGTTTCCCACATTGACAAATATCTTACAACGATGATTCGTCTTTAGCTGTTCGTTTAGCTACAGATGGTATAATCTAATCATACCATGTAATCGTTCCAGTTCACCACATGATGGCATCAGTCATATGCTGAATGTTAATTCGACAACCAAAACAAGAAAACCTGCTACCACAGATTACATATAGCACCAAATATTTCAGTTGGATTATCAGTAATTCTGGAACGAGAAGTAACTTTGCCTGAGGGCTGTGCCAGGAGTCATGACCAGTTCACTGTGGGAAACGTATGATGAATAAACTCTCTGAACAATAATGTGTTATCTTCATGATGGCTGGGTGATCTGACACTTTTTTTCTCAAAACTTGTAGAGTTATTAAGTGTTGCTTCAGTTTCTCAAAACGTGAGGACCTGGTCTTTGTGTGTTCTATCCGGCCACTGACCCATACGCACTGGTCATTTCTGAATGTGTTATCTATTTGTAAGGAAGAATACCGTGTTACGGCGGTTAGAGTAACTTACACAGATGCCAGACAACGTACTTATGATGAAGAAAATTTGCAGGCCGTTAGATGACTTCGAATCCGAATCCAACCGGCATTTCGGCTGTGATCGTGATGTTTGTCCATATTGAGCCTGGGAATATTTTTCCATTACATAGACTCGAAAACAATGAAGTAGGAAAATAATGGATTAATGTCGCATCGATACTGAATTCATTAGGAGTGGAGTACAACCTAAGTCAGAGCAATTATACGGAAGGGAATCTACTGAGTCATTTTCAGAGCACAGATTCGCCTAAAGTGATTTATAAAAATCACGAGAAACCTCATATATAATAGGAGGGCGGTAACTGTAACCCCTGTCTTCTCGATTTCTAGGCCAGAGTTCTGCAAGAACAAAGTAAAGCAGGAACAGGAAAGGAAAATAATTACACTTTATTGATTGAACAAGTGTCATGATGATCTCTCCATTGGCAAAAGATTCCGGAATAGTCCCCCATTCGGACCTCCGGGAGGGGACTGCCAAGGGGGAGGTTACCATGAGAAAAAGATTGAATAATCTAAGAAAGAATAACGTTCTACGAGTCGGAGCGTGGAATGTTAGACGCTTGAACGTGGTAGGGAAACTAGAAAATCTGAAAAGGGAAATGCAAAGGCTCAATCTAGATATAGTAGGGGTCAGTGAAGTGAAGTGGAAGGAAGACAAGGATTTCTGGTCACATGAGTATCGGGTAACATCAACAGCAGCAGAAAATGGTATAACAGGTGTAGGATTCGTTATGAATAGGAAGGTAGGGCAGAGGGTGTGTTACTGGGAACAGTTCAGTGACCGGGTTGTTCTAATCAGAATCGACAGCAGACCAACACCGACAACGATAGTTCAGGTATTCATGCCGACGTCACAAGCTGAAGATGAACAGATAGAGAAAGTGTATGAGGATATTGAAAGGGTAATGCAGTATGTAAAGGGGGACGAAAATCTAATAGTCATGGGCGAATGGAATGCAGTTGTAGGGGAGGGAGTAGAAGAAAAGGTTACAGGAGAATATGGGCTTGGGACAAGGAATGAAAGAGGAGAAAGACTAATTGAGTTCTGTAACAAGTTTCAGCTAGTAATAGCGAATACCCTGTTCAAGAATCACAAGAGGAGGAGGTATACTTGGAAAAGGCCGGGAGATGCGGGAAGATTTCAATTAGATTACATCATGGTCAGACAGAGATTCCGGAATCAGCTACTGGATTGTAAGGCGTACCCAGGAGCAGATATAGACTCTGATCACAATATAGTAGTGATGAAGAGTAGGCTGAAGTTCAAGACATTAGTCAGGAAGAATCAATACGCAAAGAAGTGGGATACGGAAGTACTAAGGAATGACGAGATACGTTTGAAGTTCTCTAACGCTATAGATACAGCAATAAGGAATTGCGCAGTAGGCAGTACAGTTGAAGAGGAATGGATATCTCTAAAAAAGGCTATCACAGAAGTTGGGAAGGAAAACATAAATACAAAGAAGGTAGCTGCGAAGCAACCATGGGTAACAGAAGAAATACTTCAGTTGATTGATGAAAGGAGGAAGTACAAACATGTTCCAGGAAAATCAGGAATACAGAAATACAAGTCGCTGAGGAATGAAATAAATAGAAAGTGCAGGGAAGCTAAGACGAAATGGCTGCAGGAAAAATGTGAAGACATCGAAAAAGATATGATTGTCGGAAGGACAGATTCAGCATACAGGAAAGTCAAAACAACCTTTGGTGACATTAAAAGCAACAGTGGTAACATTAAGAGTGCAACGGGAATTCCACTGTTAAATGCAGAGGAGAGAGCAGATAGGTGGAAAGAATACATTGAAAGCCTCAATGAGGGTGAAGATTTGTCTGATGTGATAGAAGAAGAAACAGGAGTCGATTTAGAAGAGATAGGGGATCCAGTATTAGAATCGGAATTTAAAAGAGGTTTGGAGGACTTACGGTCAAATAAGGCAGAACGGATAGATAACATTCCATCAGAATTTCTAAAATCATTGGGTGAAGTGGCAACAAAACGACTATTCACGTTGGTGTGTAGAATATATGAGTCTGGCAATATACCATCTGACTTTCGGAAAACCATCATCCACACAATTCCGAAGACGGCAAGAGCTGCCAAGTGCGAGAATTATCGCACAATCAGCTTAACAGCTCATGCATCGAAGCTGCTTGCAAGAATAATATACAGAAGACTGTAAAAGAAAATTGAGAACGCGCTAGGTGACGATCAGTTTGGTTTTAGGAAAAGTAAAGGGACGAGAGAGGCAATTCTGACGTTACGGCTAATAATGGAAGCAAGGCTGAAGAAAAATCAAGACACTTTCATAGGATTTGTCGACCTGGAAAAAGCGTTCGACAATATAAAATGGTGCAAGCCGCTCGAGATTCTGAAAAAAGTAGGGGTAAGCTATAGGGAGAGACGGGTCATGTACAATATGAACAACAACCAAGAGGGAGTAATAAGAGTGGACGATCAAGAACGAAGTGCTCGTATTAAGAAGGGTGTAAGACAAGGCTGTAGCCTTTCGCCCCAACTCTTCAATCTGTACATCGAGCAAGCAATGATGGAAATAAAAGAAAGGTTCAGGAGTGGAATTAAAATACAAGGTGAAAGGATATCATTGATACGATTCGCTGATGACATTGCTATCCTGAGTGAAAGTGAAGAAGAATTAAATGATCTGCTGAACGGAATGAACAGTCTAATGAGTACACAGTATGGTTTGAGAGTAAATCGGAGAAAGACGAAGGTAATGAGAAGTAGTAGAAATGAGAACAGCGAGAAACTTAACATCAGGATTGATGGTCACGAAGTCAATGAAGTTAAGGAATTCTGCTACCTAGGCAGTAAAATAACCAATGACGGACGGAGCATGGAGGACATCAAAAGCAGACTCGCTATGGGAAAAAAGGCATTTCTGGCCAAGAGAAGTCTACTAATATCAAATATCGGCCTTAATTTGAGGAAGAAATTTCTGAGGATGTACGTCTGGAGTACAGCATTGTATGGTAGTGAAACATGAACTGTGGGAAAACCGGAACAGAAGAGAATCGAAGCATTTGAGATGTGGTGCTATAGACGAATGTTCAAAATTAGGTGGACTGATAAGGTAAGGAATGTGGAGGTTCTACGCAGAATCGGAGAGGAAAGAAATATGTGGAAAACACTGATAAGGAGAAGGGACAGGATGATAGGACATCTGCTAAGACATGAGGGAATGACTTCCATGGTACTAGAGGGAGCTGTAGAGGGCAAAAACTGTAGAGGAAGACAGAGATTGGAATACGTCAAGCAAATAATTGAGGACGTAGGTTGCAAGTGCTACTCTGAGATGAAGAGGTTAGCACAGGAAAGGAATTCGTGGCGGGTCGCATCAAACCAGTCAGTAGACTGATGACCAAAAAAAAAATTGATGTATACGTATTAGGCATTGCTGAGCCTTTACGTTTCGAATTCTGTCATGTGGCTTACGTTCCTCTCAAAGACGTTTTGACAACAGATTTTATCCTGTTTATCGTTTCGAGTGCTGTAAATAGTGCACAACAATTTTATTCTTTTCAGATCTCCTACCTCACGCTTCTAAAATATATACCACAGCAACAGGAGACAAAAGTATTGTTTGATTTCTACATACCGTAACTCTTGTACGATTTAAAAAAAAAAAACTTTCCGCTGAATATGAAACATTACAAGGTTCATGTAATGAATCAGGTTAAGATCTGATACGAAAATATAGTATGCCACTGTGATGACCAAAGATTGTAGCGTAAAAAGTCATAACAGTAAGTAGGCTATACTATCCCGATATGTGGCGGTTACGGTTACGACAGAGAGGACAAAAAACAGGCCTCAGGTATCATTCAAGAGTTCTTTCTTCTTTTTAAGAAATGTGTAGAAATTTGGTGATGTCCTCTAGGAGAAGTAATACAGTATTGACATGTCTAGAGTCGGTCTGTTATTTATCTGACCAATCTTACGTGTGATGGTTCGTCACCCCAGAGAGCCGGTTTGAAAGCCTGCCCAAAAGCGCTGTTGCGGTCAGCGCGCGCATCCGGTGAAGTATCCACGTAGGCCGTACCCCTCCAGAGGGCGCTCCTGGGTCGCTTCAGGGCTGGTGCCTTCTCCTACGCCCCCAGCACCTCTGTGGTGGACAGCAAGTGAACACAGCAGACCCAACTTGGACATTATGAGCACATCCTGCTGGACGTATCGACCCGAAGTGAACTGCGAATCCTTAATGGATGTTCCACTTAATCTAGTAACCCTAATTCATTGTTGCCGTAATACGGAACACCCCTTGAAAACTAGAACGTAAAGGAACTTCGTTTCTCATGTGCTGAAAAGTACTAAATAAAGTGTGTAATCATGAAACTGTGTCACTGGTCACATAGATGTCCAGTTAGAGTCCAGAATAAACAAATTCTTTAAAAGCAAGAGGAATTTATGTAAAAGTTATTGGATTGTCTCAAAACTCGATTATTACAGTTAAGCCTAAACGAAGGTTCGTTTCATAGAAACCACTGGTAAATCACAGCAGCAAACGGTCTACATAATTATCACCTGCGAAAAATGAAGTTACCAGTACCCAGTAATAACTCGGGACAGAGATGTAGAACCTGACCGTAAGAAAGTGCTCCGCCCCTGCGGGCGCTGCTAAAAAAACCTTTTTAACACCAAAGCGTCATTCCCGAGAATAAATTATCGTATCTCGGAACACGATTTAAAAGCTGGAAAGCAAATAAAATGATTTGAAAGTAAATAGAGTACTTTAGAGTTCACTCATTTTGTATAATAAGCTACCGAATAGTGGTTTATGAACATAATATATAATTCCAGTGGAATTACAAGCAGTACATAATAAAATTTGAAACTATCAATCACTGCAATGGCCCTGATGTGACTCAAAACACGTGTCCAGAACGAGCATAATGCAACTTACTACATGAGAATGTATTTGTCTGGATTCTTGAGAAAACAAAGGCTGGTTGTGGATATCTTTCCGCTTGTTCTTAAACCATTGTTCTCCATCACCACGCATTCTCACCAGTCTCTCGGCTACTCTATTCCTCAGTATGCGAAGCTGGGTAGCGGCACGGACGTTATTTGCGGTAGACGTGAGACATATACCTTAATATAGGATCTTTTATCACTAACAGGCCTTCTCCAACTACCTAGCAACCGTTTAAGATTAATTGTCTACGTATATGAATATTGATTGGATAGTTTAGACTGGAATTAAAAAAGCTTGTGTAACTAAACCGTTAAAATGCTTTTTTATTTCAGTCTCTGATCACGATATGAATTCTTTAGACGATTACCGGTTTCAGTCTGTATCGACCATCCTCAGATCGTTTTTACACCATGTCTTAAACTGATACGGTCACATGGTGTAAAAAAGATCTGAGGATGGTCAATACAGACTGAAATCGGTAATCGTCTAAAGAATTTATACTGTGATCAGAGACTGCAATAAAAAAGCATTTTACAGTATTGGATCACTGTTCGTATATGGGATTAAGTCGCAGTTGGTTAAACTAAATCGTTACATAAGAGTAACATGAAGATATACATCAGCTGTAGACGTTACTATCAGTAGTAGGCGATGTTAGGCGCAGGCGGTTGTGATGGCAGAATTCTGAGATCCACCACCACAAACCGAGTCGAAAAAAGAAATTACACTTCCTCAAGCAATACACATTGCAGTGACTACGAGAGACAACTACATAACTATCCTCCTACGACCTTTCGCTGAGGATACTGTATCACCCCAAACATAGAACCCATAATGATCACCCTTTTGTTGCAAAAGAAATAGCAAAATTAGTCATCCTGACAGTGAAGGCAGCTACTGACAACAAAATTTACAGTCTTGTCAGTTTGATTAACAGGGATGTTATATAAATACTAATTATTATCATAAATAAAGGACTGAATGAAAGAATACCATGTGATACAAAACACAAACCTTAAAAAAGGAATTAAAAAATTATTATTGACGACGGTTAAATCCCAGACCACAAATCAACCAAAGATAACATTTATCCTAGAAGAGAATTGTAGCTGCATGGAGCTGTAAGTTCGCTGCGACTACAATGTAACTCGGCAATGGAGATGTTATCTTCACTTCTCTCTTGTATTCTGCAACAGTAGTACGCATGTTAAGCGCTGCTAGATTGTTTTAAAACTGGTTTGAAGTTTTACGATATAGAATGAAAATATTAGTCAGAAGTCGGACTAAAGTAGGATAATCTTTACCTCTAGACAAATAACGGGATTTTAATGTATGTGACAGAAAAGTGAATCGTGTGATTAGTGATTTGGGATGGTACTTAGCCTTCGTGGTACTTCATAGTCACGAACATCAGAGGACATAGAAAGAGACTGATCGCCGACATAAACTCGATTATTAGACTTGAGTAGGCCACAACTAAACGCAATCACGAAGAGATTACAATTGCGCCCTATTGTCAGAAGTTATTGTCAGAGTCAGGATTACTGATGTTAACGGACATAATTCCCTAAATGACATATCGGTGTGTGTGCTCAGTGTAGCGACAGACAATTTTTTCGAAGACCAATAAACCTTAATTCTACTTTTACTCTCCGTGTCAACTACATAAATTCATGGACATTTAAAGTGTACTCATGAAATAAACTGATTGTTCTGATAACATAAAAGTGCCAAGTGAATTAGTGATAATTTAAATGTGAACAGCAATAATTTGACACCAACATTAGGACGCATTCTGAACATTGCTCAATGGTATGTTATCTCTGGAGTTAAGTCGTGCTGTTGTTGAATACGCGACGTAGCGACGCCTTGACGACGGTATAATAATTACCAATTTAATATCTTCGCAAAATTCATAATGTGGCCTCGGCTTGGTGATGGAATGATGACTGAAGACACTATTTGTTAATGTTTGAATAACCATTCTCAAACAGGACATAAGAACTATAGCCAGCAAGTTCGCGTAAACTGAAGGCTTCAGGTCAAAGGAGGCATCGCGTTATCGAGTGGTGTTGTCGCTACATTTATAAGTGAAGAAGATCGACAGACAACGAACCCAATTACTTCCATCACAAACTAGGGCGGCGCACACACTCCGCATTGCTGCTCCGTCGAGAGAGTGACATCATTTTCGAGATACAGTCTCTGAAAGTAACCAAACCACGCGAGGAGGTTTTTTTCTAATAGTTACAGATTGGCGTTGTTGTAATCGACGGACGCCGTTCCACGTCATCTCGACTGGGACACCCATCACCATCGAGCCGTGAGAGAACAGCGCCACAATACGGAATACTGGATACTCTCAGCCTGAAACAGCACTGTGGCTTGTAGTTGTTGACCTGGGTTTAACTGGAAATTATACTCACGAAATAATACACGTAGTGATCATGGATGATTGGTCAATATTTGAACATTCGTCTAAACAAGCAATTACTGGTATTTTCGCAACAGTTTTAATAACTCTGGAGGCTTGATGTGCCCTTGATTTTGCCTTAACCTGATACTGTTACAAAACGTCTTGTAATTACTTGCGAAAAAGCAGGACTAAGTTCTAAGCGGTCTGTAGAGGGTGAGTAATTAATGTTCGGCGGCAGGTGGCAACTAGGTATTCTGTTGTGCGGGAAGCGGTGTGTGTTGCACCTCTTTCCTAGTGGCGCCACTAGCTGATGGGAGTCCTACTGTTGCAATACGATGGTTCGCTACTGGAACCAGGTACGTATGTACGTTTCTCGGAACATGAAGATCTGCTCCACCAGTAAGAGGAGTGGCTTAAGAACATTTTCAGTGTGGTGGCGTCAGACAATTTATTGGTTCCCATCATGCAGCAATGAAAAAAACAAACAGGCAGTTTGCCGAGATGGAACGAATTTCAGTGAGTCTGTGACCTTTCATATCTATTAGCATGGCCTCTCCCTTACATGTCATTCTTCTCTGTCTGCCTCAGAATTTTCTCGTTACGGAAAATATAGTTGTTTGCAGACACCAATCTCACTTGAGGTTACTAAAATTTCCTCGTCTTTTCTACTGGTTTTTCGTTAGTGTCTCATGCTCCTTTCCCTACTGGTGAGTTCGGATGAAGTAAACTGCCTTTCTGTAAAGGCACCTGTTTCACCTTACATCGGAGATGACGTTCGTTTGTGAAATGATGGTATAACATATCTTGCAAATGGCATCCAACTGGTTGACTACTGGTAACCTATAACGGACTTAAAAACCAATATTTTCATTGCATTTGCCATGGATTAAAATAGCTCGTTTTCTGCTGTGCGGAATTTTATGTTACGGGTTGGTACCTCCAGAAGAAAAAATTGATCTCGTAAGTGGGTATAAGGTATTTCAAATATGAAAACTGACACGATTAAACGTGACGGACAGATGTACATATGCAAGAAAGGCACTGATAGAAAGTGGTAAACCTAGAAATAAGATACTTCCTAAGACTGGCTAAGGGCTCGTGGTGTATTTCATTGTGTAGTAATTGTAGAGTGGAAATAATTTATTGTGATACCAAGAAAGTACGACACATGTATTGAAAGTTTGTGAAAATTCGCAACACAAGAAAGACTTTATTTCAGTTCGCACCTAGGTAGGGGAAGGCAGGGCAAGATAGGGAAGCTAAGTTTAAACCCTTACAAAAGGGACAAAAATAAACAGATTCAAGTTGGTATGATTATCATTTGTTTACTTAACCATTGAATTACAATAGCATGCAAAGAAACCCGCACACTTGTTACATTTAGTTAGAAATATCTAAATTTGAAACATAAACTACCAATTCCCCGTCCTGCCCCATATGAGGGGTAAGATGGGGAACTAGCATGAATTCATCTCTAAAGCTTAAATAAAGACTGGAATAATGAAATCATGTGACGATAAGGTTTCGAAACATGGTTCTGCTAATTGTAGAATCAGGGATTACGTTTTATTTAGGCCTCTTACTTTCACATAGGACACAAGTGTGGACAGCCTCGTCATCATCACTTTCTATCCCTGCAGAAGTGTTGTGGGCCCAGCGTCCGCAGCTAATACACCGTATCCAGCCCCCTTCAGAGAAGTCATAGCAGTATAAACATTGAAACTACCTGGCAGATTACAACTGTGTGCCCGACCGAGACTCGAACTCGGGGCCTTTGCCTTTCGCGGGCAAGTGCTCTACTATCTGAGCTACCGAAGCACAACTCACGCCCGGTACTCACAGCTTTACTTCTGCCAGTATCTCGTCTCCTACCTTCCCAACTTTACAGAAGCTCTCCTGCGAACCTGCCAGGAAGTTTCATATCAGCGCACACTCCGCTGCAGAGTGAAAATCTCATTCTGGAAACATCACCCAGGCTGTGGCTAAGCCTTGTCTCCGCATTATCCTTTCTTCTGTAAAGTTTGGAAGGTAGGAGACGAGACATTGGCAGAAGTAAGGCTGTGAGTACCGGGCGTGAGTCGTGCTTCGGTAGCTCAGATGGTAGAGCACTTGCCCGCGAAAGGCAATGGTCCCGAGTTCGAGTCTCGGTTGGGCACACAGTTGTAATCTGCCAGGGAGTTTCATATCAGCGCACACTCCGCTGCAGAGTGAAAATCTCATTCTGGAAACATCACCCAGGCTGTGGCTAAGCCTTGTCTCCGCATTATCCTTTCTTCTGTAAAGTTTGGAAGGTAGGAGACGAGACATTGGCAGAAGTAAGGCTGTGAGTACCGGGCGTGAGTCGTGCTTCGGTAGCTCAGATGGTAGAGCACTTGCCCGCGAAAGGCAATGGTCCCGAGTTCGAGTCTCGGTTGGGCACACAGTTGTAATCTGCCAGGGAGTTTCATATCAGCGCACACTCCGCTGCAGAGTGAAAATCTCATTCTGGAAGTATAACCATTCTTCACTCTCTTCCTCGTTGTCATTCGACCGCAGTTTATTATCCCTTGAGCATGAGGGGGTGGTTAAGACGTCAGTATCGTTCGTCACTTTTTCGTTGACATTATGTCCTCTTGGTGGTATTCCAGGTTTATTAAACGTCTTTGAGAAGAGTTTTCGTTTACATACAGCACGTTTTGGGACTCCTTTTCGTTTAATTTCTTTAGATAGTTCGCTCCAGTAAGGAGATTGGGTTAAAACAACGGGTTTTCCACGCGTGTTAGATGGTAAACACACTAGTGATTGGTCCTAAACTTTTCACAACTGTATAGCCAGGATTAGCATGTTTCTTTGCCACATGTCGTTCAATCATTGTCTGTGGCACGTTGAACTGTCGAGCAGCCCTGAAAGAACCCATATGACCTTCTATATCAGCATTTACAGCGCCTTCCAAAGACTCCAATGACCAATCTTGCCTAGACGTTTGTCGCCGATACTTGCGAACCATCTGAAATAACACGTGGAACTCACTATTGAGTCAGATCGTTCCTGGTAATCTATATTATATAGTAAATACCATATTTCCAATAGTCAGCATAGCAAGAATATTGACTTTGCACGTTTTGTGTATTTGTGTTCACCATATAGCCTAAGGCATACTTTGTAATGAATTAGGAAGCGTTGGAATAACGAATAGCAATCTATTTACAATTGTATTCAACGAATAATGTACGTGTTCAAAATCCGCAGCGAGGTAAACACATGAGACGATAAGAACGTAATGGTTGGACAAATAGTAGGGGCAAATGGGGAAGCTCCCCATCTTGGCCCACCCCATCTTGCCCCCTATCATACTGTCAGGTTACGCCGGCCGTGGTGGCCGTGCGGTTCTAGGCGCTGCAGTCCAGAACCGCGTGACTGCTACGGTCGCAGGTTCGTGATGTCCTTAGGTTAGTTAGGTTTAAGTAGTTCTAAGTTCTAAGGGACTTATGACCTAAGATGTTAAGTCCGATAGTGCTCAGAGCCATTTGAATTTGAACTGTCAGGTTATGTTACGCCTACATGAACACTATTTAGTGAACATTGGCTACTGACACAGCAGTTTACTGTTAATAAGACGTACTATTCAGTGCTATATATACAATCTGGACAAATGTTCACGAAACACATTTTTTAGGACCTCGAAAGGTGCAAAACATTGCAAATCAGTATAACAATTGTACGTACCTTGCAAATCTCATAGAAACCGCCGCGAAACTAAGGTTCCGCAATGTCAACACACTGGGATCTGTGTATTGATGATGTTGACGAAGCTATCCACAAATGGGAGCTCTCTAACTGTAGCTTATAGCCCTTCCCCGTCTTACCCCACCTCCCCGTCTTGCCCCGCCTTCCCCTTATAGCGTCCCCAGTGCTATATTACGAAAAGACTTAAAAACAGTATTTATAAAGAAGAGACATTAAAAAATTGAATAATATATTTTTATCATGTAGCCGTAAAATAAAAATTTCTTTGTGTAGGTTTAGATTGCAAAGAAATAATTTATGACAAAATGATCTAAAGAGACGACAAGATACGCTCTTTTGTTAATTTTTTAGTCGACTTCACTTCCTCTTTTGTCTTGAGTGTGTATAGACGGACATCTTTCGAGTGCTGACAAATGTAAGCATGTTTGTATGAGTTAAGCAGATAATATATTAATTGGTTATTATTGTGCACTTTTAATTTGTAAGAGGTGATCCCGATTTCATGTCCGCCTTCCTTGAATTAACCTGCATTCAAGTAATTTACAGTTCAACAATCGCAGCGGCCAATGCAGCCAACGACGCCATTACGTGGCGATATTAACTTATGAAAATTAGCGGAAGCGAAATACTCGCCCGCTATTAACATAACATTAATTTTTCTCCACAGCCGCACGAAGTTGCAGAAATACGTAGCTTTAAAATTCTTATTTTCAGTACCGTAGCCGACAGCCAGTGCCAGGACTCCGACTACAATACAATGGTTAACGGAGGTAAGAAAAATACTCTCGCGCGTGTGTGGGCCGCAATTATAATTAATAACTAAAGATCTTTTGCTTTAAAGTGAACTGACTAGCCGAGAAAATTAATATGAAAAGTTTATTACATTGTTCAGCTTATATACCCGTGTTTTAAGATTCAGCGAGTCTAACATTCATTAACGTAACAAATAATTTAAGATTAATATTGTTAAAAAGGAGAACTTCAGGAAAGCATTTAATCGTAAATCAAAATTAAATGAAATATCATTTTTATTAAGGCCCACCACGTAAGTCGACAACAATCAAAAAAATAATAATAACAATAATAATAATATTAATCATTTAGAGGCAAAAACTATCTCGGCTTATCCAAAATAATGTACATTCACTGGTAATATGCTTGTTCATGAAAGGTGGGGACAGTGCAAGGCATTGTATCCACACGTCCATGGAATATCAACTAATAATTCCCGTTACTATAATTTTGACTGGTTTCGACAATGACTAAATGTTGGAAGGTTCCCTTGATCCAAGGTAATGAAGTATTCATAAAACGCCTACGTGCAATACAGCGCCATTCGTGATTAGGAAGCCGCTGGATGCTGACGTCCTTTTCTAAGAGTGGCCCCTTATGAGTGGGTATCCAGCCTCCAGTCAGATGTGAATGAGCAGAGGACAGGTGTCTGCTACAAAGCTCTTTGTATTATGTGCAGCTATATTGTATAATTGGTTACACATATTTTTAGAAATCTTATTTTGTTGTGTATATTAAGTTTAATTCTATAATATTTCCTAAATAGAAACTAGAAAACCTTTTGCTGGTGGGCTACCTGTGACAGTAGCTGCGGGTATTACCGTAGAGAAGGATTATTGAGTTTTCTGCAGTGCTTAACCCTTTCAGACCCTCTAGTTCAAATTCCGTACATTAACTTTTCTGTGCCTTAGCTGCAAGACAAGAATTTTTTTCCAACGAAACCGAGAGGTAAATATTTGTGATTGTTCGACCTTTCCATCATGTCCAAGTGCTGTCAGCTGTTGAGCATTTCTATAAAGATATCAGCAAGTCAATCTATCAATAGACCCCAGCTTGTGACCACCAGAATACATGGATGTAGTTGGGCGGCTAGATTATACTGTATAACTGAATATTGTTATTGTTTTGCGCTTAGTATGTATTGAATGTTCATTTTATTGTTTACACCAGTAGAGAATATTTTGAAATTAGTTATTTTAGTCCACAAAATGAAACCAAGTGTACAAAGGATATTTTCTAAATGAATACATATTTCTGTATAAATCTTTCATCTAAACTCATTAAAAATCGTCTAACAGCGTTACCACATAAAGAAAAATTTTCCTTCCTCCAGATAAAATTCAGGTCTGAAGGGGTTAGTGAACTGCGCGATCTGAGAACGTGTTCCATGGCTAGCCAACGATTGCAGTCTCCGGTAAAGGAATATGAAATTCTGCAATTATTTGTGCTTGGTATGGAGAACATATATATAAATTAACTAGCATATTCTTGGCATTTATCTTCACGGTTATTCATTGAATAGGCTTGTAACTGTCTCAGTTAAAATCGTGTCTAAGCGTTTTGTCCTCAAGTTTGATAATGCACCAACCAAACTCCAAAGCTCAAATAGTAGATATAAGAAGTGAGACAACTATGAGGTTTTCGGGACTGGATACTCAACAGAAGTAATATCATCTTCCAAACTATCAGATACATGTTCCCTACTAACCATTTTTTGACTCTGAACAGGAAAATCATCAGTCTCTATGCAATTAGGGACACTACGTGACGAAAAGATACTTCCCCTTATTTTTAACCACAACAACCCCAGTAATTATTTGAAACATAAAACTGGAGAATCTGCCACTTTGAGTTTAGAAAAAATTGCAGCAAGTGAGGGTTTGATCAAAATTAGTCAAGTCATAGCAACGCAGCGGAATCGTGTAAGAATCAGTGGTCCTTTGATATTCGAACTATGAGCTCCATTGACTTGTTTTTCAACAGAGGCATAGAAACAATTAACCGAACTTCAGATTCTCTGCAATTTAAAACAGCATTATTTTCCAAGAAACAATATGCGAAACATGTCGAAGCAAATCCAAGATATCTAGAATAGTGTAATGAGGTGGCACTTACAAAATACAAGTGCACATCATCCATTGTTGGATGTTCCGCTAACGTAATACAAAAGGATTCACTGGAAGCACAAGAGCAACACTGCTTCCTGACGATGGATGTGGAAACGTCTGTAGCGAGCAAAGTACAATAACATAAATTTCATAGGCGAAATAGTTACTGGTCACTGTAGCTAAGCTCACTGAGGTGCTGTGTGCTAATTATCTGCATAACGAGAGAGAGAGAGAGAGAGACAGAGAGAGAGAGAGAGAGAGAGAGAGAGAGAGAGACAGACAGACAGAGGGTGAGAGGAGGAGAGATTCCAAACACGGTAGTCTTTTGTCATTGCAAGGGAGAAATTTTAAAGCTGTTGAATGAGTTAGCTATATTCATTGATACATTATCTGTTATACATAAAATGTACTCTTTCACGGCCGATATTGTCTTCACTTAAAACTTCCGGGCTGAAAGGCCGTGGAAAATGTATAAAACTCTCCCCTGATGTTTCGTCTCCGACTACGGGAGACATCCTTCTTGGTAAGGTGGTGGACTGCCGCCTTCCTTCGAAGGATATCTCCCGCAGTCGGAGACGACACGTCAAGGGAGAGTTTTACACATCGCCCACAGCCTTTCATCCCGAAGTTTTATGTATCCGTTATACATTTTCTGTCGTATATTAGTAGGTACTTGATCCAGATCAGTCAGTACCACAAATTTACTGATATATAAATGCAGAATGTAATACAGGAAAGCTTCACACTTTTCTTAATCCAGATGTCAGATGCTTTACAGAATGAAGTACGTATAAAATTAATGGAGAGGCATTAAGTATATAAAAGTGCAAAAAACGTGAGTCTAATAAAAGCGTAGGATACGTAAAATCGCATCCTTCTCAGTATGCATGGAAAGAACTTCCTCTGAACGAATGCATATTTACAGAAGAATTGTGGAAATCTTTTTATGAAATGACTAAAGAACCTCGTTGGAAATTAATCTTGTATTTGAGAAACATGCCTACTAAGTTAAGGAAAGGTCATATTAATGTAGAAACAGCGGCATTTTAGCCTTACATTGTTCTCCAAACACGATCAGTGACATTCAAGTACCGAGCCTAGTCCATTAGAGCAGCTAATTCCGTCGTGAATATGAAGAGGAAATCAGAAGAATATTCAGAGAAGGTAACCGGGAATAAAATCCTGGGCCTCAGCATTAATATCCAGCAGCATTTAACCCAAAACCACTTTATTTATAATTTTCTTACGATCTTTCATCTCTCAGTTTGACTCCATTTCTCTTCCCTTCCTCGACTAGCATTTAACATTTTCAAAATAAATGTCTTTGTTTCTCAAAAACACTTTCGAGCAGCCTGATTCTTTCTAAAATCTTCTTCTTTCCAACTAATGGTTATACCCTAAATGATGCATGCTTATAAAAGAACCCAGTTGCTACTTTCATAGGATGTTAAAAGGATTGGAACAGAGTCTATCAAGTTTCTCTCGGTCATTTTCCTTTTGTAATATTAACTAAGAAAGTTTCGAGGTCCGACAAGAATCTTCATATAATGAAAAAATAAGCAACCAGCTGCAAATAAGAAATTTAATTTCTTGAGCGGTTTCAGGCACTTAGTGCGGTTTTTCAGATGGCTATACTTATCGCAGTATTTTCGAGTGTCAATAATAAAGTGCATACAGCAGAGTGCCATGGTCCTATGCTGTATCCACTTCAGTATTGACACTCAGAAGTAACGTGATATGCATAGCCTTCTAAAGAAGGAGAATAAATGCCCGAAACCGGTGAAGAAATTAATTTTCTTATATGAAACTGTTTGCGTATTCTTTCATTATACAGTTACTGAAGAGGGACAAAATACTAAAAAATCTTCATTCCTCTCTTAGCACGCGTGGTTCGACTGGGTGGGGTGAGTAAAAAAATTCAAAATATGAATATTTTGGCTACAACTTTATTCTAACTCAATCTTTTCCTTCAGATATGGCTGTATAAGTTGTGTTGGATAATAGGATTTGAAATACAGTAAGGTAATTGAACAATGTGCCAGGTACTGCTATTCAGCTTAGTTTTCGGAAATCGTTTCGGTCCGGATGGGAAACAGCTGTTAGGTTACAACTTTAAGTCTTTTCCATTTCTCACTGACAGTGTTTTCTGTGCGAGTTCCGGATGCGAAATTGTCCTTTGCATTAGAAGAGATGAGCGATGCAGGTAAGTTGTGTATTTCTTGCAGCGCAGACCCTGTAGGCGAAATATGAGTTTTAATATGACTGAAAATTAGGTTTATGTCGTGTTAGTTATTACCGAATTAAAAAAAAAAATGTTTTAATTCGAAGTCGTACTTTCTCACTCTAATACGGAAAATGCAGCCAATTTTTTGTGTCATTTCAAATAATGCTTTCTACGACACCTTAAGTATTTTAATACAGTGCAAATACCTCATCTCTGTGTTTACTTTGTATATGCGTTACCATGGTGCTATAGTGGTAGTTGAGCAGTGAGGGATAGACGTGGCGATCACACACACATTATGAAAAACTATTGAACAATGTTAATGGTCACTGATGAGGAACCCAAATGGAAGAAAGTGATCTTCTACTTCCCCATAAGACTGAAGTATCAAAAGCAGAAATGCGGTAAGTCCCAAAAGTAGCGACCAAAATCACACACAACTGTAAATCTTTTTAGTTTTTGTCACAGGACTTACTCTGCTGAACAGCCATTCGATTTCAGTCATCGTCTAGTTATTAACTGATTGTTTAAACGACTATGTGATGCCTAATACATGGAGTAGGTGAAACGGACAAATTTAGACCCAACTTAATATCCTTGATTTACTTTTTCAGAAGATTATAGCGTAAGTCTCGAAATTTAATACTGAAATTTTTTAGTTGGCTCACTTCATCAGAATCGGCGTTTCATTGAGAGTAAATTTCATTCTTAGAACAGGGAGCATATTAAATTTTTACAGTTTGCTACCCCAGACATGGGGCCCCATCTTGAAAGTATTGTCAATGGAGGAGGGTGAGGAGCACCATCGTCGCGTAGAAATTTTTTCCCTAATCTTTTCAGACGAATTAATATTTCTCTTCTATAGCGTAAAGTAAACCGTCATAATGTAAGAATTTGGGGGTCACAAAATCCTGGTACCTTCATCAAGCATACAAGAGACTAACTGAAATCGAATGTGTTTTGTGGCACTTCTATTCACAAAGTTAATGGACATCTCTTTTTTGAGGAGGTAACTGTGACATGAAGGTATACGAGGAAACGTTGCAAATTTGGTTGTTTCCTCAACTTCACGAAAATTCCCATGATTTCATTTTTATGCATGACGCAACACCTCCTCATTTCCACCATGAGATTCTTCGTTATCTTAACAACACCATCCCACAGCGTTGGATTGGAAGCGGTGGGCAACAAGACCCAGTTAACTGCTTTCGGTTCAAATGGTTCAAATGGCTCTAAGCGCTATGGAACTTAACAGCTGAGGTCATCAGTCCCCTAGACTTAGAACCTCCCCATTTGAAGACTTCGATTAGAAGATGGAGCTATTGCTCATCTTCGTTACAAGGTAGGAGCAATACTCCATGGCCTCCACAGTCCAAGATAACACACGGCTGTAGGCTTATCTCTTTCGCCTCTAGGGGCAGTAACGTCTATCAAAATCTTCAACGTCTTAACCGTGGTGTAGATCCTGTTACCGTAACTTACATTCAGTTAAAATCGAATCTTAATTCCAATAACGCTTCACGTGAAAAAAATTGTGACAATACTCATGCTGCCCTTTCCGAGGCGTCCTCGAAGGCGCAGATTCATTCTTTGTAGGCTGTCCTCCATGCTCATACCAACAATAAACAATCCACGTCGCCTTTCGCTACACACAAGGGCCCCCTACCAGTTCTCAGTACTTACACGCGTAATAAAAACTTCAAGTCGTCTTCCATTACCTACAGGGCTCTCTGCCAGTCCTCAGTGGTCATACGAACCATAAAAATGCCGAGTCGCCCTCCACAATACAACATGGGCCCATGCAGTCCAGCCTCCCAAGATTCATAACGCTCAACCGCAACTCCACTTCCACTGAAAGCAATCGTGTCGCTCGTTCTCCATTGCACACACAATGGAAACCTTCAGCACTTCACCCACGACAAGACCACCATACCCTTCAGAGTGAACCATCCTCGCTACCATTCACTTCAAGGTTCTTTCTCACTACCAGACACCCATTGAGTATAAGAGATTTTTAAATTTCCATTATAAGGTCCTCTCGCAATAATTGCTTTAAATTATGTAACTCTTCTGTCGACTTAGTTCTTATACGGACAAATTCTTTCATCCACTCTATAGGCTACAGGTCTTGCTACCGCCCACGAGTCCCTATGCAAACTGTGCGATCTCTTACAAGGGCCAACTGGCACACATATTGGTGATTCATTAATCAGAGCTTGGCTAGGGAAGCATGAAAATCTTATTGAGCTGCTAATCCATTATAGTTGGAGAGCCACTAGAAAGTTGTTAGAGTTTAACGGAATAGCAAGTGGGTTGAATTGGATTTTGTATGGAAGCCGGAGAAGTTCTAGAGTAGTCCATGCAATTGTGAAAAGCCAATGGGACGGGGTGGCGTAGTAGTTAGGGCATCTGCCTAGTTAGCAGGAGACCTGAGTTCGAATTCTGGCCTTGGTACCAATTTTCATTCATCTCTCCAGTCAAAACAAATGCTGGGACTTGGAAAGGTTCTGGAACAGTATCGTTTCTCTTGATTAAGGCAACTATGACTTGTTTTCAGGGAGGATCATACCATTTCTTTCGATGCTGAGGGAGCCTTTACAATGCCGTTCGAGTTTTGGGGAAATACCGATTGGGGTGAGGAGTGAATGGATATTTGGACTGAGGAAGAAGGTATGCTATCAAATTCTTCTATGTTGTACGCCAATAACAACTTTGCTGTATGGTTCCACCGAGGCCACATCTCTCTACCAGTAATACGTGTTGCCTTTAGTATTGGCGGTTGTAGTATTGTCATTCCAAAGTGACAGACACTTCATCAAGTGTTGTATACTTCCAGCGGACGCTGTTGCCACGTTTTCAATGAATGATACCCATCTCATGCAGTTCTACCTTTCAGGAATAAGACTCTGCAAAGTGTAGCTCGTCGACCTGTAAGCCACACGACTTGATTCCTCACGTGGATGGCAACGAGGTCCACCAGAGAGTCGTCTCGCCTCCATCAGTTTGGCAACTGTCCATCTCGACAAGCTACGTAGGCTACCCTATGACAATCCTGGCTGCACGGTTGCCTTATCCTGGAAATCTACACGCAAAAATGTAGTCTGCTCAGGAGCAGAGACTCATTAACGAAGGCGATCAGTCTGTCAAAGATGAGGACATCATATTCTTTTTCTTTCCACATGCGCTCCAGAAGATTCCTGCCTCAACAAGCTTCACAGTCTAAGAAAATTACTCTGACGAGCGTCATCCATTTGGAAGGTGTATCGATGCTGGGACCTTAGCCTGGAAGCTGGCACCATCATCTCTTCGTTCCCATGGGAGGGGCCCCAGAATCTACGTCTAACTTCAAGACATCATGAAGGCCCCCGTCTTCTTTACCTTGTGCTGGGTATGAATGAAGTTTTCAAGGATTTGACCTGTGACCCGCATTACAGGTATGTCCACGCTCCAGCTCCACAAGAGACACTCCTTCAGCTGAACATGATGGCAGCTGTATGCAAGTTATGGATATCAATAGTTACAAGCTCGATTGCGTCCAACACACACTGGACCGTTTTAAATGGCAACTACTGCTGGCACCATGAAATGTGTGGCATTAGGTTAGTCACAGAGGTCCCAGCCACGAAAGCAGTGGTGAGCGCATCCCGGGCAATGGCGAAAGAATTGGAAGTACTACTTTGCCGGAAAACAACATGCCATCCAAGCATCGACCAGATAATAGTTTTTCGGTGCACTACACCGTGGGACACATCAGTTTCGAAATCACAGCCTCTCGAATCCCGAGATAGCTGTAAAAAATGTATATCCAGAGCCTTTTCCAAGGCAAACGTCAAAGTTGAAAGTGGCAGTATTGGAGGAAAAATACTGAACGGTGTGAAATATTTGCAATTTACTTTATCAGACTTATTATCTCAGAATTCTAAATTTCCTCGGAACAAGTCATAAATTAGTACATGTCTATGAGAATCAGAATCACTATGAACGATCAGTTAAATGAAAATAGAGAAACCATTAACAGAAGTCTTCGTACATCCATATTTAAATTGGATGACGGTGCGACATCAGTTGGTATAACTTTTTATTGAAACTTAAACTCCTCCAGCTGTACTTAAGAAATGAGATCTTAAGTACAGGAGGAGGAGTTTCATTTTCAATAAAAACTTAACAGTAGTGGTCGTCGACAAAAATCGTGAAGTTTTTATAAACAGTTTTTCAAGATGTATAAAGAAATAAAAGGATTTCAAATGTATGGGAAAATTTCATAATACATAATTGGATAAAAGATGTAACAAAAGCCATTGACTAACTGTAGATGAATAAATCTCCTTGCAATTGCGTACGCAACATTTCAAAAAATCCAGCAGATAGTGATGGAGACATGCTTAACACACAATGAAACCGAACATAAAGTCGCTTTTAGAAAAGGTTTGTACATCCGTATTTTCAATCGATAACCTGTCACAGGAAATTGGATTCCAGTTACATTTGTAGATTTCAAAAAGGCGTTTCACTCTTGACAGAGATATCCTAAAAAAGTTATCAATAAACCCGATATTATATTAAAACCTGCTAATTAGATGTATGATTCATAAAGTCAGATTCAAAAGTAATATTTAGGGGCAGAGTTTTTGATCTCTATGAAACAAACAAAGCTGTAACGCAAGGTGGCTAGTCAATTAGGTCTCTCCGTCCAGCTCCGAGGTGGTGAGACACTGACGACTTGGTCAGAAATGAGTGCAGTTGCTCCGTTTGGTTGCAACGAACAGTAGGAATGCAGACACACTACGATATCTTTGTTGAACTTAATGCGCGTGAGCAATAATTGTCCTTTTTTCCTTACATTCAGATCATTTTAATGGCTCAGGATTACTTCCAAGACTATAAGGTCCCATTTCAAAGTCGTATATTGACTCCTCTACCAGCTACTTCAGTTCGTGTGATCTCGAAGCCAGTTCGTGTGGACTGCGTTGCGAAATAATAATGATATGTTGGCGCGCTACACCTGTTGCGAGAGTTTTCATACGAAACAGGGCCCAGAAAACAATGATAGCTCATACTGAATGTTTGTTGCCGCTTAGTCTCAATTATCTGCGTTGCACAATCCTCAGTAGTACTTGAAAGAATGAGACGTAAAATCAGGAGTGCTTGTTGAACGCTATATAGACGGAAATTGCATTCATTAATTATCGATCCGAGACCGTGACATCAGCACAAATGTGTGACTCCGATATAAAAGTAAGGCACGTCTAGGACATAGTGTAGTAGCCGTGATGTTGCGAGTTATCGTCTTGGTTCAGTCGCTGGCGTCCTGCGGAATGACTGCGCCTAGCGCGGTCAGATTTCGGACCGGAGGCGGCGGCCGAATAATTGGGGGAACCCCCGCCGACATCGCAGATTACCCATGGATGGTCTCCTTCCAAATCGCGGGCTCGCACATCTGCGGAGCGTCTATCATCAGCTGCCCACTGTCTGTACGGCCTGAATATCGCCGTTGTGACCATAAGAGCGGCGACGTCGATCCGTGATAGCGGCGGTGTCGTGCTCGCGGCATCGTACGGTGCGCTGCACGAAGGGTTCTCCCTGGAAACAGCCGACTACGATATTGCCGTAATACAGGTGGGTTTACACTGACTACACGTCTTTAAGAGGCCACTCACGCACAGATGAACACAAAACATACTCTACAACACATGCGCCCTATTTAATTTTCGTTCATTACGAGTATTTTCATGGTCGATCCCAATTGTGAATAAATCTCTTAAAAATATATGAAATTAATTGTAAAACAGACTAGATCGGAAAGACACATTTGTTACGATAGGTTTCGATCATCACATGGTCACCTTCAGACCTTCAAATTTGTATTTATGGACAACCGATGTACATGGAAAATTAATTGTTAAATGAGTATAATAAACAACTGATAATCAATTAGAGCAATTGATTATCGTCATGTAGTGGTACTGCTCCATGTGCAGCCATTGTTCATCAACACGTCTCTAAGGCCTGAAGATGATCATGTGATCCTCGAAACGTTACCTTCTTATTTCCTACCTTTACGGTCTGGACTGTTTTACAGATGATTCCAAATAATATACTTTGATCGCTGTCTGCAGCAGGTTTTTTCCAAAATAGTTAGAACCTAGTGCATCTGTAGAACGAGAATTCCGCAAATAAATACTTTGTGAGCTGTCAACTCACCAGTAAACCTCTCCTCCAGAAATATCATCTTCGTCATCATATTCATTTCCGTGTTATGCGTTTTTGCCTGTTCTACATCTACATCTGCTTGACTACTCGCCAATCAACACTTAAGTACCTCACATAATGTTCATCGAACAACTTTCAGACAGTTTCTCTAGTGAAACTTCCTGGCAGATTAAAACTGTGTGCCCGACCGAGACTCGAACTCGGGACCTTTGCCTGGTCCCGAGTTCGAGTCTCGGTCGGGCACACAGTTTTATCTGCCAGGAAGTTTCATATCAGCGCACACTCCGCTGCTGAGTGAAAATTTCATTCTGGAGTTTCTCTAGTGTTCGAATCTCAAACTGTTCGAGGAAAAATGTAACACTTACGCCTTCCGGTGCGACCTCTGACTTCTCTGTTATTACAATGATCATTTATCCTTGTGTATGTGAGCGTCAACGAAACATATTCCCCTTCAGAGGAGAAAGGTGACGATTGAAATTTGTGAGAAAATTTCGCCGCAACGGAATTCGCTTTTATGTTAATACGTAGTAATAACTGCCCGACTCGCGTGTCATATCCATGACACTGTCTTCCAGTTTCGCAGTAATTCTAATCCACTTGCCCTTCTTTGAACTACTTCGATGTCCTCCGCCAGTCCTATCTGGTAAGGATGCCATACCGCACAACATTACTCTAGAACAAGACGAACAGTGTAGTGTAGGAAGTCTCTTTCATACACCTGTTCCATCTTCATTGTCCTGCCATTAAAATGCCGTCTTCGGCTTCTCCACATCATAATCTGAGTGATCGTTCCAATATAAGTTGTTCGTAGATGCAACCTTTGAGTATTAAGTTCAACTGACAGCCTTTACATATTTGTGTTTTATAAAGTAAGATAAATTTAACGGATTTCTTTTAGTACTCATGTAGATGACCCTACATATTTCGTTATTTAGAGTGAATGGCCTCTTTTTCGCCGGCCTCTGTGGCTTAGCGGTTCTAGGCGCTTCAGTCCGGAACCGTGCTGCTGCTACAGTCGTAGGTTCGAATCCTGCCTCGGGCATGTATGTGTGTGATGTCCTTAGGTTAGTTAGGTTTAAGTAGTTCTAAGCCTAGGGGACTGATGACCTCAGATGTTAAGTCCCATAGTGCTTAGAGCTATTTGAACAATTTTTTTGGCCTCCTTTCGCACAATACAGGTACTTGTCTAAATTATTTTGCGTTTGGATTTGACCTTCTAATGACTTTACTAGACGATAAATGACAGCTTCATCTACAAAAAATCTAAGAGGCTGCCCAAATTGTCTTCTAAATCGTTGATATAGATTAGGAACAGAAGAGAGCCAATACGGTGTCTTTGGGGAACGCCAGATACCACTTCTGCCATTCGATGACTTTCCGTCAACTGTACAAGATGAGAATTTGCTGCCGATTACGAATCCAGTCGCACAGGAGCGACACCTCTTAAGAGACTGCTTGTGAGGAACGGTGTAAAATGCACTCTGGAGATCTAGAAATATGAACTCATTTTGAGATCCCATGCCGATAGCTCTCCCATGTTGATAACACTCGTTACTTAGTTTAAATGAAGAGTAGCTGTGTATCACATGAAAGTTATTTACTAAACCTGTGTAGACTATGTATTAGTAGATCGTTTTCTTACAGGGAATTGTAGATTGCTTACTTCGAGGTTCTTCATAACGCCCGAATAAAAAATCCTACTGCAAATCGACGTATGTAATATGGATTTGCAATTCAGTGAATTACTTCTACTTCGAGTATTAGTGTCATCTGCGGCAACTTTTGAGTCTATGGTTACGGATCTTTCGTCGAGAAAGCGGTTTTATATGATTGATAAGAATTCTGTATATGATTGTTAAGAAATTCGTAATCTTTAGTTCGTCTTCTTTGGTGATATAATTCTGAAAAACTGTCTATAATAACCTTGTTTTCGTGACACTGGCAGTGGAAACATTAACGTTTCTGTTGCGCATTAAGCGTATTGACTTTTTTCTTGCCGTTGGTGTATTTCACATTTGATCAGAAACTCTTTGAATTTTGTGCCAGATTTCGTAGAGGAAAGTACCCCACAAGGAAGTCCGTGCTAATTTCTGAGCTTCAGCAGATCGCAAATTTTGAAGATGTTGGGCATGATCTTCCCGTTGTTCCCGCAAAAGTATTCTGACCAGTTTTGTATATCACGGCGATCACTTTCGTTTTTATTAACTTAGTCGGCGTCTGTCTCTGAATTGGTGTCGATTATATTAATTGGAATTTAAGCCAAATCTGCTCTACGGTTACATTGTTGGTTTGTAAGGTGTTAATGGAAATTTATCAACTTCAATAAATAGATATATTTTCCGTATATTTTTGGTGGGCTTCGAAGTTTATGCATTTAGTCTCTCTACAACGGCTTTCTTGTCATCCACTAATCCTTGTATCATTCATTATGCTCAGGTTTTGCTCAGGATTACCTGTTGCTAAAATGTAAATTGTGTGTTCGCAATTATTTACAATTCGAGTGAGCTCATGAAGTAAATGCTCGAGATAACTTTCGGAGAAAGCATGTAGAACGATTTCGAAAGTTGTTTTACGCCTACCATAAACTCTAAACATGTATTTTCATCAACAAATCGAGAGTAGATTGAAACAACCAACTACTACAATTGTATGAGTTCGTTATCTATACGATATGAGATTCATGTTATCTCGGAACTTTTAGGAACTATGTCTTCTGTGTCTAGGGGGTTGATAAAAGAATGATTTTTAATTTTGGAGGCGTATGACATCTACTCATACCTCACAGAAACTATTTACTTCAATTTCACTACTAAATAAACTGCTTCTGACGGAAACTAATGCTCAACCACCAACTGCTTTCACTCTGTCCTTTCTGAGCGCCGTAATGTTCTTAGTAAAAACTACTCCTAAATTTGTATCCAGTTTTAGTTAGCTTTCAGTACATGCAAATGAGGTTTAGTGCTTTTTATTAGAGTTTGGAGCTGCGGTTCTTTTCCAACAAAGCCACGATTATTTGCAACTATAATACCGATTGTCCCTAGGTCCGATTTCGTCCTGTGCTTGCCTTGCTTCCTTTGAGACTGAAACCGTTTTCGTACTTTCCATAGTCTCCCCTAAAAAACCACCAAGTCCACTGAAAACAGCCCCAGCTACGCGTGTAGCCCCCCTTGTGTTAACTGATCTCTGCCCTATCACGCCTGTTCCTATGTCAATCAATGTAAAACTCATCGCATCATATCCTCCGTGGTCGCCGCGTGGGGTAGCCGCGCGGCCTTAGGCGCGTTACCACGGTCCGCGAGACTCTCGCCGTCGGAGGTTCGAATCCTCCCTCTTGCATGCGTGTGTGTGTGGTCTTTAACGTAAGTTTTTTTTAAGTTAGATTAAGTAGTTTTTGTAAGCCGAGGAACCTATGGTCTCAGCAGTTTGGTCCCATAGGAACTAATTTCCAAATATCCTACGTGGTCGTGGTATTCTTCTTCTACCAGAGTATCTGTAGTCATAGGTTTTCCGTACAATCCGCCTTTAACCTTAAAAAAGTGCATGACTTTCCTTTCTGTGCTATTGGACCGTTTCTGCTACTTACAGACCATATAGCTCACCGTTCCTCTTATGATCTTCTAATTTGTATCCTGACAAAGATCTCGAAGGCTCATTTGTACTACTGCTATTCTCTGTAATTGTTCGAATATCATTACTTCGACTCTGTAAAATAGTGGGGGTATAGTCATAGTATTACACACAGAAGATCCAATGAAACTGATACGCCTGCATAACATCGTGTAAGGTCGCCGCGAGCACGCAGAAATGCCGCAGCACGACGTGGCATGGACACGACTAATGTCTGAAGTAGTGGTGGAGGAAACTGACACATGAATTCTGCTGGGCTACCCATAAATACGTACGAGTACGAACGGTGGAGACCTCTTCTGAATAGGACGTTGCAAGGACTCCCAGATATGCTCAATAATGTTCATGTCTGGGGAGTTTGGTGGCCAGCGCAGGTGGTTAAACTCAGACGAATGTTTCTTGAGGCATTCTGTAGCAATTCTGGACACGTGTGGTACCGCATTGTCCTGCTAGAATTGCCCAAGTCCGTCGGAATGGAGCCGGTGGGTGTGGCCGAGCGATTGTAGGCACTTCAGTCTGGAACCGCGCGACCGCTACGGTCACAGTTTCGAATCCTACCTCTGGCATGGATGTGTGTAATGTCCTTAGGTTACTTAGGTTTAAGTTGTTCTACGTTCTAGGGGACTGATGACCTCAGATGTTAAGTCCCATAGTGCTCAGTCGTTTGAACCATTCGTCGGAATGGATGGTGGACATGAAAAGATGCAGATGATCGGGCAGGATGCTCACGTACGTGTCACTTGTCAGAGTTTTATCTGGACGTATTAGGGGTGTCTTGTCACTCCAACTGTACACGCCCCACACCGTTATAGAAACTCCAACAGCTTGAAGAGTCCCATGATGACATGCAGGGTCCGTGGATTCAGAGGGTGTCTGCTGAAACGTCCATCCTCTCGATACAATTTCAGATGAAACTCGTTCGGCTAGTCAACATGCATCCAGTCATCAACAGCCCAATGTCGGTGTTGACGGGCCCACGCGAGGCGTAAAGCTTTGTGTCGTGCAGTCATCAAGGGTACACGAGTGGGCCTTTGGCTCCGAAAGCCCATATCATGATTTTTCTTTGAATAGTTCGCACACTGACACTTGTTGATGGCCCAGCATGGAAATCTGTAGCAATTTACGGGTGGGTTACACTTCTGTGACGTTGATCGATTCTCTCCAGTCGTCGTTGGCCCCGTTCTTGCAAGATCTTTTTCCTGCAACAGCGATGTCGGAGATTTGATGTTTTATGGATTCCTGATATTCACGGTACACTCGTGGAACGGTCGTATGGGAAAATCCGCACTTCACGCTACCTCGGAGATGCTGTGTCCCATCGCTCGTGCGCCGTCTATAATACCACGCTCAAAGTCATTTACATCTTGATAATCTGCCATGACAGTAACAGTAGCCGATCAAACAACTGTGCCAGACACTTGATGTCTTATATAGGCGTTTCAGACGGCAACACCCGTTTCAGGCTATTTACATATCTATAAGAGCTTCTTTGGCGCTTCAGTGTTTCGTATTGAACTGAGGCGCTACCTGCGTCTGTTTTGTTCAGGAGTGTTCTGTTCATCGTTCCAAACATGAGTATATTTCCTGGTTCTATACAGGATCATTACCATAAGGCATAATCATAAGAAGTGTGACAGTCAATGTATTTTCGTCTACGTGCCTGTTACAATATTTTCTTCTCTAATGTGAATTTTGCTCACAGATGTTTTTTGCTACAAACGAATGTGGTTAAATTAGTTTTCTTTGCCGTGATATGCAAGGGTCATACATATAGTTGTACAGTGCCTATTGTATTAGGGGGTACAACTTGGTCATCTCGTTACCGTACCATAAACTAAAAAAAAAGCAAACACCAAGAAGGAGTTATGCAAATTAGTCATAAATTGATATTCATACAGGTATCGACGGAAAACGCAAAACTGTAAAGTTTAGCGGTGATAGATGAATGGCTGATTCTGCAGCGCAGTTTCAACGTGTATCTGGCAAGGATGGTAAACAGGGGACATGTCGATACTAGGGCATAAAGTCTTTGCGAATTTCATTCCGTGCGCTCAGTTGGACAGTAACTATGACTCGCAGATTGGCGCTTGAACAATATGAGCAGATTTCATCATTTAAAAGAGGAGTTGTAGCTAGGCTCCAAGAAGCTAGTAGGAGTGATCGACGAATCTGTCCGGAATTGAACAGGAGCGATTCCACCGTTGTTGGCAGGAATATGTGAACCATGGCCAAACACAGCGTCAAGAAGGAAGCGGTCGACCTACAGAGACGACGGAGCGAGAGGACCAAACAATTGTCAGAGAGACGCCCAGAGCCCGGGATTCATCATTGTCATCGTTCAAACGTATAACTTGTGCTTCACTGACTACAAGGATCATCAGTAGGTGCTCAGAGAAAGGAGACTGTGCTCACGGCGCCATTTTCCCAGACTACCATTGACTTCTGTATTTCTAGAAGACCATTGGCAGTGGTGTCAGGTACACAAGACCTGGAACTTCATTGATCGAAGTAGTGTTGTCTTCAGTGATGATATCCGCTTGGAACTGAGCCCCGATGACCAGCGGAGACACGCCTGGAGACGTCCAGTCAGTGGTGGGATACAAGCCATATGGCCGGGGTAGTCAGGATGACAATTTCTTTTCACCGCAGGACCACTTCGGTTGTCCTCCGCTGGACCCTTGCAGCAGAGCGGTATTTCGACGATATTCTACGCCCCGTTTTTTGCCCTTCATAGCAAACCAACCTTGGTTTACATTTCAGCAAAACAATGGTCGCCCGCAGATGGCTACTGTTTCTAGTGCGTCTTCGTACGAGTGCTTGCCAAACTCTATCTTTGCCCTAGTGGTGGCCGAGTATATACTCAGCTGAGAGAGTTTGAGACATTATGGACAGTTACCCGTAACCACCTCCGGATTTTGCCGATCAAATCCACCAATCATTCAGCATAATACCCAACAACTCCACCGATCGATGCAAGCCGAATAAGTGCTTGCATAAGAGCCAAAGGTGGAGAATTTATATGAAATTGATGACTGGGTGTTGTGTGATGTCCTTAGGTTAGTTAGGTTTAAGTAGTTCTAAGTTCTAGGGGTCTGATGACCACAGATGTTAAGTCCCATAGTGCTCAGAGCCATTTGAACCATTTTTTTATATGAAATTGTAATCATTTGCATTTCCGTACATGTACATCACATAAACTTATTTCCGCCCAATTTCGGTAACTCGTTCCTGAAGTACTTTTTTTTAGAGCTTATGTTAAATAGTGTTGCCGATAAAGAACGCACTAGTTGTAGTGTTTATGTGAATCCCTTAATTCCTGTAGTAGTACTTGAACCGTCGTGCATATTGATGTTGTTACCAGGATTTTTTTCATTCCTCAGTATTCTGACTGATTTGATGTGGCCCGCCAAATTCTGTCTCTTGTGCTAATCTTTTCATCTAAGGGTAGCACTTAACAACACTAAAACCTTACGTCCTCATTTATTTGTTGTGTACATTGCAACCGCTGTTTTCCTCTACAGCTTTTGCTCTCTAAAACTCCCGCTAGTGTTTTGGAGGTTATTCCCAGATGTCAATACACATTCCCAATCATCTTCCTTCTTCTTGTCAGTGTTTTCAACGTCTTCTCTTCTTCGCCGATTATGCGGAGAACCTCCTCATTCTACATAACTTTCAACTTCTTCTGTAGCACCACTTCTAAAACGCTTAGATGATATTCTGTTCCGATTTTGCCACCCTCCATGATTCACCACCTTATTCCAAATATACATTCTCAGAAATTTCTCCCTTGAATTAAGGCCTATGTTTGACACCGATGGCCTTCTCTCTGGGATCTCCAACGTCAGGGGCCCCTTAGGGATATGGCTGCAAGGGAGGGGAAGAAAACCAATGTGCACTCCGTGTGCATACCGGGGGGAATCATTCCAGATGTGGAAAGGGTCCTTCCGGATGCTATGAAGGGCACAGGTGGTCGCTCATGTCGGCACCAATGTTGTGTGTCGCTATGGATCGGAGGAAATCCTCTCTGGCTTCGTGCGGCTATTTGATTTGGTGAAGACTGCCAGTCTCGCTAGCGGGATGAAAGCAGAGCTCACCGTCTGCAGCATCGTCGACAGGACTGTTTGCGGACCTTCGGTACATAGCCGAGTGGAGGATCTGGATCAGAGGCTGAGACGGTTCTGCGACCATGTGGGCTGCAGATTCCTCGACGTGCGCAATAGGGTGGTGGGATTTCGGGTTCCGCTGGATAGGTCAGGAGTCCACTACACCCAGCAGGCGGCTACATGGTTAGCAGGGGTTGTGTGACGTGAAGTGGGTGGATCTTTAGGTTAGATGGCCTCGGGCTAGTACAGAAAGGGCAACAGCCTCAAAGGGTGCGGGGCAAAGTCAGGACATGCGGGGATCAAGCAGCAATCAGTATTTTAATTGTAAACTGTAGAAGCTGCGTTGGTAAAGTACCGGAACTTCAAGCGCTGATACAAAGCACCGAGGCTGAAATCGTTATAGGTACGGAAAGCTGGCTGAAGCCAGAGATAAAATGTGCCGAAATTTTTACAAAGGCACAGACGGTGTTTAGAAAGGATAGATTGCATGCAACCGGTGGTGGCGTGTTTATCGCTGTTAGTAGTAATTTATGCTGTAGTGAAATAGAAGTGGATAGTTCCTGCGAATTATTATGGGTGGAGGTTATACTTAACAACCAAGGTAGGTTAAGAATTGGCTCATTTTACCGACCTCCCAACTCAGCAGCATTAGTGGCAGAACAACTGAGAAAAAATGTGGAATACATTTCACATAAATTTCCTTACTATGTTCTAGTCTTAGGTGGAGATTTCAATTTACCAGATATAGACTGGGACACTCAGATGTTTAGGACGGGTGGTAGGGACAGAGCATCGAGTGACATTATACTGAGTGCACTATCCGAAAATTACCTCGAGCAATTAAACAGAGAACAGACTCGTGGAGATAACATCTTGGACCTACTGATAACAAACAGACCCGAACTTTTCGACTCTGTAAACGTAGAACAGGGAATCAGTGATCATAAGGCCGTTGCAGCATCCCTGAATATGGAACTAAATAGGATATAAAAAAGGGAGGAAGGTTTATCTGTTTGGCAAGAGTAATAGAAGGCAGATTTCAGACTACCTAACAGAACAAAACGAAAATTCTGTTCCGACACTGACAATGTTGAGTGTTTATGGAAAAAGTTCAAGGCAATCGTAAAATGCGTTTTAGACAGGTACGTGCCGAGTAAAACTGGGGGGGACTGGAAAAACCCACAGTGGTTCATCAACAAAGTTAGGAAACTACTGCGAAAGCAAAGAGAGCTTCACTGCAAGATTAAACGCAGCCAAAACCGCTCTGACAAACAGAAGCTAAATGATGTCAAAGTTAGGGTAAGGAGGGCTATGCGTGAAGCGTTCAGTGAATTCGAAAGTAAAATGCTATGTACCCACTTGACAGAAAATCCTAGGAAGTTCTGGTCTTACGTTAAATCAGTAAGTGGATCGAAACAGCATATCCCGACACTCTGGGATGATGATAGCATTGAAACAGAGGATGACACGCGTAAAGCTGAAATACTAAATACCTTTTTCCAAAGCTGTTTAACAGAGGAAGACCGCACTGCAGTTCCTTTTATAAATCCTCGCACGAACGAAAAAATGGCTGACATCGAAATAAGTGTCCAAGGAATAGAAAAGCAACTGGAATCACACAACAGAGGAAAGTCCACTGTACCTGACGGGATACCAGTTCGATTCTACACAGAGTACGTGAAAGAACTTGCCCCCCTTCTAACAGCGGTGTACCGCAAGTCTCTAGAGGAACGGAAGGTTCCAAATGATTGGAAAAGAGCAAAGGTAGTTCCAGTTTTCAAGAAGGGTCGTCGAGCAGATGCGCAAAACTATAGGCCTATATCTCTGACATCGATCTGTTGTAGAATTTTAGAACATGCTTTTTGCTCGCGTATCATGTCATTTCTGGAAACGCAGAATCTACTCTGTAGAAATCAACATGGATTCCGGAAAGAGCAATCGTGTGAGACCCAACTCACTTTATTTGTTCATGACACCCAGAAAATATTAGATACAGGCTCCTGGGTAGATGACATTTCCCTTGATTTCCATTTCCCTTGACTTCCGTTTCCCTTGACTGCGTTCGATACAGTTCCGCACGAACACCTTATAAACAAAGTAAGAGCCTACGGAATATCAGACTAGCTGTGTGGCTGGATCGAAGAGGTTTTAGCAAACAGAACACAGCATGTTTTTCTCAATGGAGAGACGTCTACAGACGTTAAAGTAACCTCTGGCGTGCCACAGTGGAGTGTTATGGGACCATTGCTTTTCACAATATATGCAAATGACCTAGTAGATAGTGTCGGAAGTTCCTTGCGGATTTTCGCGGATGATGCTATAGTATACAGAGAAGTTGCAGCATTAGAAAACTGATGCGAAATTCAGGAAGATCTGCAGCGGATAGGCACTTTGTTCAGGGAGTGGTAACTGACCCTAAACATAGACAAATGTAATATGTTGCGAATACATAGAACGAAGGATCCTTTATTGTATGATTATATGGTAGAGGAACAAACACTGGTAGGAGTTACTTCTGTAAAATATCTGGGAGTATGCGTACGGAACGATTTGAAGAGGAATGATCATATAAAATTAATTGTTGGTAAGGCGGGTGCCAGGTTGAGATTCATTAGGAGATTCCTTAGAAAATGTAGTCCATCTAACAAAGGAGGTGGCTTACAAAACACTCGTTCGACCTATACTTGAGTATTGCTCATCAGTGTGGGATCCGTACCAGGTTGGGTTGACAGAGGAGGTAGAGAAGATCGAAAAAAGATCGGCGCGTTTCGTCACAGGGTTATTTGGTAAGCGTGATAGCGTTACGGAGGTGTTTAACAGACTCAGGTGGCAGACTCTGCAAGAGAGGCGCTCTGCATCGCGGTGTAGCTTGCTGTCCAGGTTTCGAGAGGGTGCGTTTCTGGATGAGGTATCGAATATGTTGCTTCCTCCTACTTATACCTCCCGAGGAGATCACGAATGTAAAATTAGAGAGATTCGAGCGCGCACGGAGGCTTTCCGGAAGTCGTTCTTCCCGCGAACCATATGCGACTGGAACAGGAAAGGGAGGTAATGACAGTGGCACGTAAAGGGCTCTCCGCCACACACCGTTGGGTGGCTTGCGGAGTATATGTGTAGATGTAGACCAGGAATATGGTAGCCTGCGTTTTATGTCCTCCTCATGTCGTCCGTCATTGGTTATTTTGCTTTCAAGGTAGCAAAATTCCTTAACTACTTCGTAACCACCATATTTGTTGTTAAGTTTCTCGCTGTTATCACTTCTCCCACACCTGATTGCCTTTGTCTTTTCCCAATTTGCTCTCAATACGTAATTTGTAGCCATTAAACTGTTCATTCAGTTCATCCGAGCTTATAATTCATCACTTACACTGAGGATAGCAACGTCAACAGTGAATCTTATCATTGATATCCTTTCACCTGAATTGTAGTCTCTCTCTTGAACCTTTCTTTTAATTTCGTCTTGCGTCTACGATGCACAGATCGCACAGTAAGGGCAAAAGATTGCACCCTGTCTCCCACAGCCGGCCGAAGTGGCCGTGCGGTTAAAGGCGCTGCAGTCTGGAACCGCAAGACCGCTACGGTCGCAGGCTCGAATCCTGCCTCGGGCATGGATGTTTGTGATGTCCTTAGGTTAGTTAGGTTTAACTAGTTCTAAGTTCTAGGGGACAAATGACCTCAGCAGTTGAGTCTCATAGTGCTCAGAGCCATTTGAACCATTTGAACCAAGTCTCCCACATTTTTAATTGGAACACTTCGTTCTTTGTCTTCCACTCTTATTGCTCCCTCTAGGATCTTGTATATATCGTATATTACTCTTCTTTACTCCAAGTTTTCTCAGAATTTCGAACAGCCTACACAATTTTACATTGTCGCACGCTTTTAAGTCGACATTTCCTGTGAACGGGTCTTGAATTTTCTTCGTCCTAGCTTGCACTCTCAAGCGCATCATAAGACGTGCCTCTGGTGCCTTTACCTTCCCTCAAGCCAAACTGATCGTCGTCTAACCGATCTACAAGTTTATTTTCCTTTCTTCGATGATTAGTTTTGTCAGCAGCTTGGCTGCATGAGCTGTTAAACTGATTGTGCATTAATTTCGCATTTATATGCCTTTGCTGTCTTCGGAATTGTGTGGATGACATTTTTTCCGAAAGCCTGATGGTACGTTGTCAGCCACGTAAATTCTGCACATCAACTTCAATAATCGTTAGTTGCCACATCTCCCAAAAAGTTTAGAGATTACAGTGGAATGATATCTATCCCTTCTACCTCATTTGATCTCAGTTTTTCATAGCTCTTTTAAATCTTGTTTCCAATATTGGATCCTCTATGTCATCAATATAAATTCGAGTTTATTTTATCACGTGATCAGATAAGTCCTCCTCCTAGCAGAGGATCTCAATGTAAGGGGGTCCGAGGCACATTTACGCGCACTTTTTTTGGATATTTTTCTTAAGAAGATGAAGAGGTAGCGAAAGTGTATGAAGCCATTGAAAGGGTAATACAATATGTACAGGGGGATGAAAACCGAATAGTCATGGGTTTCGGAAAAGCATCATCCTCACAATTCCGAAGACTGCAAGAGCTGACAAGTGCGAGAATTATCGTACAATCAGCTTAACATCTCATGTATCCAAGTAGCTTATAAGAATAATATACAGAAGAATAGAAAGGAAAATTGATGATGAGCTAGATGATGTTCAGCTTGGCCGTAGAAAAAAAAAAAAAAAAAACAACAAGTGAGGCAATTCTGACGTTGCGTGTAATAATGGAAGCAAGACTAAAGAAAAATCGGCATGTTCGTAGGATTTGTCGACCCGGAAAGAGCGTTTGACAGCGTAAAATGGTGGAAGGTCTTCTGATAAAGTCAGGGGCAGACGGGTCGTATACAATATGTACAACAGCCAGCAGGGTATAATAAGAGTGGACGGCTAAGAAAGACGTGCGCGTATTTAAAAGGGTGTAAGACAAGGATGTAGCCTTTCGCCCCTATTTTTCAGTCTGCACTTCGAGGAAGCAATGATGCAAATAAAAGAAAGGCCCAGAAGTGGAGTTAAAATTCAAGCTGAAAGGATATCAGTGATACGAATCGCTGATGACATTGATATCCTGAGTGAAAATGAAGATGAACTACATGATCTGCTGAACGGAATGAACAGTCTAATGAGTACACAGTATTGACTGAGAGTAAACCGAAGAAAGACGAAGGTAATGAGAAGTTGCAGGAATGAGAACTACGAGAAACTTAACATCAGGATTGATGGTCACGAAGTAGATGAAGTTACGGAATTCTGCTACGTAGTCAGTAAAATAACCAATGACGGACGCCGTAAAGAGGACATGAAAAGCAGACTATCTATGTCAAAAAATCATTTCTAGCCAAGAGAAGTCTACTAATATAAAATATCGTCCTTAATTTGAGGCAGACATTTCTGAGAATGTACGTCTGAGTACAGCACTATATGGTTCAAATGGTTCAAATGGCTCTGAGCACTATGGGACTTAACATCTATGGTCATCAGTCCCCTAGAACTTAGAACTACTTAAACCTAACTAACCTAAGGACAGCACACAACACCCAGTCAGGCAGAGAAAATCCCTGACTCCGCCGGGAATCGAACCCAGGAACACAGCATTGTATGGTAGTGAGACATGGACTATGGGAAAACCACAACAGAAGAGAATCGAAGCATTTCAGATGTGGTGGTACAGACGAATGTTGAAAATATGGTGTACTGGTGAGGTACAGAATGAGGTGGTTCTACGCAGAATCGGAGAGGAATGGAATATGTGGGAACACTGATACGGAGAAGGGACAGGATGCTAGGACATATTAGTTTTAGTGAGTAAGAACTGTAGAGTAAGACAGAGATTGGAATACATCCAGCAAATGATTGGGGACGTAGGTTGCAAGTGCTACTATGAGATGGAGAGGTTAGCACAGGAGAGGAATTCGTGGCGGGCCGCATCAAACGAGTCAGAAGACTCATGACCAAAAGAAAGAAAGAAAACTCTTTCAATTGTTTCTGTATGCGAGGGTTAATACTTTGGCTTTGCTTTTTATACCCATATTGCTTACTCTTTCGGAAGAATTACTCTGGGTATAATAACCTACTGGCGTGTGGGTGACAGGATGGAAAGAACAAGCGGACAAAGAGCTGGACAGAAAAAGAGGGAGATCGAGGAGATGGACACCGAAACCAAGGTGGAGGGAATGGACAGACAGATATGGATGAGGAGGAAATGTACTGAGGAAGGGATAGAGATGGCAGAGAGTAAGGAGCTACTAAGAGAGCGTAGAGGAGGAGATGGGTGGAGATGTGGGGAGGAGGAGATTAACTTAGAAAGGGTTGAGGGAGAGGGAGTGAGGGATGGAGGAGATGAGCCGAGAGAGGGGGGAGGAAATGAACAGAGAGAGGGGGAGGAGGAGATGGATAGAAGGAGTAAAGCCAATGACCAGACAGATGGGCAGGAGGATATGGACAGAACGAGGGCAGAACAAACGAACAGAGAAAAGGGGAAGAAGGAAATGGATTAATAAAATTAAAATACATACATACTCAGGCAAACCCGTGTACTCAGCAAATCTACCATAGATTTAGGAATTAATAAGTGTTTTCTGAACATTATAGAGTATAGTCATGTATGGCAGGAATATACTGATGATAAGAAAAGAACAGAAGCTTTTGAAAAGCGGGGCAACAGAAGAATGCTGAGATAAGATAGGCACAACTAAAAACTATTGAGAAGGTCCTGAATCAACACGGAAGTAAGGGAAATTTATGGCGCAGCTTGACTGTACTTATTGCCCAGTTAACAGAAAACATTCTAACATTGTGACAGTCACGTATTACTTGTAGAGTGGAAAGTAATAAAGTGACTGGTGGAGTAGCCATCGCTTCGCAACTGTTACCAGCAATAGCTAACTTTTTCAAGGAAGATTTGGAAGGACGGGCCTTGAATAATGCCCCCTCCATACACACTGCTTTTTTCTAATACGTTAATGTTACGTTATTAATCTGGCAGCGTGGCAGTGAGACACTGCAGTACTTCATTGAAAATAGGAAAAACAGGCATCCGAAATAAGCATGACGGCTGTAGTGGAGAAGGATGGGAAGTCGACTTTCTTTGATGTGCTGGTGCAAAGGAATGTAGATAAATGACCCGGCCACTTTGTATATCGAAAGACGATGCAAGTAACCTGAATCTCCACCGACGCAGCTTTTTGTATCGAGCTATGCTGAACACTCTACTTCACAGAGCTAGGACTATTTCAGACAAGGCTACGAGATGAATCATCTCAAGGCGGTGTTCAGAAGGAACGAGTATTCAAATATTTGACAGTTGGTCAAAACTGTCAGGAATACCAATATGCCAGGCCTTACAAGTAGGCGGGAGGACCAACACATAAAGCGTCTCGCATTCTACGGTGCAACAATTACTAATGCAGGTAGAGTCCTAAGCAGGCAAAGAATCAGACCGATTTTTAGCATCAAATAAAAATTAAGGAACTATTAAGACCTGTTAAAGATCACTTCGGCCTCACATTCCTTGTGAGTATTGAAGCAGTTACGTGAGTCAGTCGATACGGACTGTTGATGTCACTGTACTGAACATCAGCTTTGCCTGAAGTACAGCAATTTAGAAAAATCAGTGCCGGCTGAGGACAGCCTGTTAATTAAACACAAGATTATGGTTGAACGCAAAAGTATTCTGACCCACGTTTCGAACAGTTGGGACACTGTGTCACTTATAGTTCAATAGACACATGGGTTATTCACTTCACAATGCACAGGACGCGTACCCAATATGTTCCAAAACGCCACGCATAAAAACGGGACTTTCCGGTTCCCGTATCTCGAGTCCTATGGATGATATAAAGAGGCTAAGGTGTTTGGTGTAGCCCTCGGGTGAGGAAACATTTGTATATTCAACACTTCCTCCTAATTAGGCAAATGGAAGAAATAGGTTGATTGTTTCTGATTTGAAGTGGTCTACGGTGGGCTTGAGGGGACATATGGGAACACCATTAGTTCATGGACGGTTCCTTGAAAACCCCATAAAAACTGTTTTTGTACCCTATACAGGCCGTCATCATTGGACCAGAATACAGCAGAGGATTCCGAGTCGGCTAACCACATCAAACGGCTGAAAGTTTTACGATATATTCGTAAGATCCCGATTTTCAACGAACTTGAAAATTGTATCGATGTCTTTATACGTTACCAAAATACAGAGGTTCGAAGTTACCCTACTTCTACAAGTAAAATCTAGTGTGAGACGTAATGTAAGTAAAAAGGCAACTGCAGAAAATTGCTCAAATTAACGGTACATTCTCTAGGCATTTATCTAGAGGAGCGATCTCCCCGTTTTCTGAAATCTTTATGCGTTGTCGGTAAACACCTCAAAACGTTGCTTTTTGGATACTCAGACTCAGCCTCGGATTCCGAGACGACTATGCACAGCAAATGAATGTATTTTATTAAGATTTAATACCAAGATACGGTTCTTCAAATACCTTCAAAATTTTCTTCACGTCTTTATAAGTTTCCGGGAAACAGTGGTCCAAAGGTACCCGTAGACGTAAAAAACGCACTTAAAATGCGGTGTGAGTTGAAATCGTAGTTTATAAGCGACGTAGCAGGGAGAAATATGCTGCAGAGTGTCTCCGTTGTTATCTGGGAGCCACGTGTTGTAGAAATGAGGCACGTGCTACCTATTTTGCACGTAAACTCCGATCTATGGTGTAAAATTTGTTTTGCGCTATTTCAATTTCACGTTAGTGAACTATCAACATTTCACTAAGAAATTTCTTTTAATATGAGTTACAGACCTTGCTGCAGATGAAAAAGAAGGGAACCAGCGGAAAAATACTTCTATCGGAGCACAAAAATGCCAATTTTAAAAACACGAACTGAAAAGTACCACCTGCCTCATCCTGCCTTCTTCATTGCCTTTAAACAATTCCCAAAGTATTTGGCTTGTGAACATATTCGTTCTATTATCTGCCGAGAGAGAAGATGACCATGGCTGTGGCAAAGAGACGGAAAATAATAAATCCTAGAAGATGGTATCCAATGTTTGTGTTATGCAAAGAGCGAATGTGACAATGGCTGTGTGAGAGGATGAAAGGGACACAGTGAGAGTGGAATATAGTTGGTAGTAACAGAATAGTGCTAAGAAAATAGTGAAGGTGGCAGTGCAGTGGAGGAAGGGGGGGGGGGAGAAAGTGGAAGTAAGTGAGAGATCCTGATAGTGAGAGACAGAGCATATGACAAACGAAGAAATGAGCTATTAATAGTAACAGAGAGTGACAGTGAGAAGAGACTTGTAGTAGTGGAACAGAATGAAGTGGACTCTGAATGTGACATAGAGGACAATGAAAGAGAGCCTATAAGGGATAATGACAAGGTGTTGGACTGAAAAAGTGAGTGAGTCGACGGGTAGAAGCAACTTACAGTGATGAATTAGTGGGCGTAAGTCAGCTACAGTTAGAGGAGCTGGTGAGAGTCTGAAGTGAGTTACCCTTAAAAAATGTGCCAATATCTTCGCATGTTGAAGTTTTGTGAAAAAATTTTATAGGTGCTGAGGAGGGTAGAAGAAGGCAGCTGGTACTCCACTTTTCGGTCAGGATCTTTCGTTTTAAATACACTGGAACATATTCGCACGTTTTGTGGTCCGATAGGAGCATTTTTCCACAGTTAAATACAATGTACGCGATAAGACTTTTCATATCCCACCTCCCATATTCGAAGGATGTGCACTGCTAGGAACGATGGGTAGAGAGCGCAAACATTATCTACGCACATGGAGGGCGTCGCCACAGGCCGTGTCATTTACTTTATGTCGGCATTATGTAATTCAGCAAGTCCTATGCTGTAGATTCGGCATATAAGTAGGACCCTCGCCAATTTCACGAAAGTTATAGCTCTCGACGACGGTGATGAAGTACCGAAAGCTTGGGGTTTTCTCCGAATTTGGCATGGCAACTTTACAGAGAACTTTTTATCCAAGGAATAATCAGTTTGATAATGATGGAAAGCGTCAGTTGGGGGGAATTATGATTGTAGAGGGAGATCTAAGCATGAATGCACTTTGTGGATTCTAATTTGTGTACTTGTAGGTGGCAGCACATCAGACGAAGAAGCTTGCAAAGCATAGACTTGTGTGAAGCGTTGCATCAAATCACTGTTCGGACTAAAGAGCATAGTAACAACAATGACAACAATAATAATGTTTACGGACTTTTGGAAAACTTGACAACCATCTGCTTATAGAACTTAATTTCATTGCGAGAGGATTTGGTTTTCAAAGGTGCCACAGGAGACGAGACATCTTGTACGAACGACACCACATACTGTACTTTAAAGAAAGACGTACTAATTATATTTTACCAGAAAAACAGAGCATCGCATCTCAAGTGGCGATTGGTTTGTTCAAACGAAACGTGGCAGCATTCACAGGCCACGTGAATAAAAGTTTTCACTTTGACTACGTGACGAGTGCTGTCAAACAAAACTTGGATTACACACAACGTTATCATATAAAGATTTAGCTTGTGATATCTTCGCTGCTGAAGAGTGTGATGCTACTAAATCCATTTCCCCGCCTCCTCCCCCTCCCCAATCGCCCAGTCCTTACCCTCCTTTTCGCTTTATTTAGGTGTTAATATGACATTGGTGCTACCCTGCCAAGAACATACAGTTCTCTCTCCCTTATAATATCTGAAGTTATATTAATTCGTGTCTCTACCTCAGCTAGATGGGTCTTTCCCGATCGGCAACAATGCAGAGGTCGTTGGTCTCCCAGTAGAAGGCTACGACCCACCGGCTGGCCTCGCAGTCACCATTACCGGCTGGGGCAACACAGCCACCGAAGGCCCATCGGCCTCCTCTCTGATGAAGGTCGACATCAGCGTCATCGGCCGCGTCAGCTGCGTGGTCAGGTTCGGCGTCACAGACCGCATGATCTGAGTAGAGATGGGCAAAACTGTTCTTTTCAGAGATCGGATCAGAACTGTTCACTCCCTGAAATGAATTAGCTCTTTTTCATGACTCACCACTCATTTACAATGGAAAATAAATGGAAGGCACATTGCCCTTTAAACTTGGTTTATTCCAGTACTATACCTGTATTTTGATCTTATTTGATCCTATTTTGAAGTAACACAGATAATGAGTAAGAATTTTGTATTGTTTATTGAAATTTCCACGATATGACAAAGTTTTTGATTATTGATTTATTTTGCACTATCGTGGTTTCTTGGGTGATCCGGAAATGTTGTAACTTGAGATTTACATTAACAATATATTTGGCTATAATGTATTAAAATTTCATTAACCTCATACAAATACATCGCAAGCCATATATTTTTAAAGTGAACGTTTCCTTCCGAAGACGCCTAAAATCGCAAAATCCGTACCAGAATAAGAAAAAAAAATAAATTTGACTTTAAAACGAAAGTGCTGCATATAGCCTTACGCAGAATAAAACAAGGAAAATATTGGTGTATCACATTTTGCGATACGTTCATCGGTTCGCTCGTAATTAAAGCGTAAATTCGAGTGTCCATAATAAAAATCCTATAGTAAGAGGAGTCGTCAGGAACCTAATCTGATCAGTTTAAACAAATAAAAATAAAATAAATACAAATGATGTATACATAACATAATAATGTAATATACATAGCGGTATTACTACGAAGAACAATATCCAGTAGAGACGAACTCCGATGCAGAAGCACTGAGTCGAGCAGGTCGAGCCGCGAGCTGTATTACTGTGTGAGCTAAGACCGCAGAGACCAGAGTGACACCAGAGTTGCTTTGCTCAATGCTCTGGCTAGAGTCGAGAATGGTGGCGTGAGCGTTGAGCGGGCGAGTTCCAAGGGTGGGGTCAGCGGTGAACTCACCCACTCCGAGACAAATCGTCTGTTCCCTTGTGAGCAGGTTGTTGCAAGTAGTTCCTATGTTATCCGCTAGGTGGCTCTCTGTCCTGTTGCTCGCATCAACTGCCCAGAGGGCAGGACGTGCGACTGAAACGATCGCCGATAGAGTGTGTTGCGAAGTTAAGCTGCGCCAGACACTGCACGCGGCAGACGACGCACAGAGACAGCATGGCATATGTGAAACACAAAATCCAATGGGGCACTGCACAATGCAGGCAGCCAAGGTAGAAGCAGGGCAGAGGCCAGCGCTGGCTGTGTTGTGTGGCGTGCACTGTGCTGTGACCAGCAGAGGCGCTGCTGATATGCTCCGTCTCTCTCTCTCTCTCTCTCTCTCTCTCTGCCGTGGGAAACGTTTGGAGCTACCGTTCTTTTTTTCTGAATCACTGATTGTTCACTCCTTTGAAAGATTCAACTCTATGAATTAGTTCAAGAGCGCATCCCCCATCTCTAGATCTGAGCCGGCGAGTCTGGCAGGAGCACCTGCTACAGTGACTCCGGCGGTCCGCTGGTTAGTGGCACCACGCAAGTCGGCATTGTCTCATGGGGCAGGGAGTACTGCGAGACAGATGGTGGCGTCTTCACCAACGTGGGAAACCTTCGCTCTTGGATCACAGCTGTTGCTGGCTTCTTATTAACTATGGTGTCGTGGCGTTATTCTGTTGTCACATATACTTGACTTTTATTACTATAAAGATTGCCTGCACTCTAACGTAATATTCTTCTTCAGGAAACAACAGTTAAACTTTGTTTTATTAACTTTTCTGGTTTGAGATTACATTTGAACTTGCTGGTCACCGACCAAAGAGCACCCACATTGTATGAATTCATGGCCTGCCAGCGAAATAAACTAACACAATTTTCTCCACTTTTAAGTTCTGTCAAGTGCTTAGATATCTATGACCTTTCGGATGTTTGACCACCTGATATCGTGGGAAGCTCTAAAAGATTTTATTAGGATTCACAATTTCGAGGGTAGCCTTCACTATGACACATGAAATTAGTTGTGCCAGCCAGCATTTTCGTGGGTTATCAAACATAAAATATCAAGAAATCATAATAATATTTTGATGCAATAATGTTTTTCATGTGTGAAGGAATAAATGATAACGTAGACGGTTCAGAGAAGGAAACATTGATATTATTGCTAGCAACATGCTGTCAAAAATCACTCTGGAAGGCTATATAAATGCCATATTAAAGAAACGAAGTTGTACTTTAAATTAACATGGAAGCATAATGAACAAATTATACTGCCAAGATTGTACTATAAGATGAAATATCTTAAAACGATTTCAGTGAAGATGAGGAAGAGTTACAGAAAATTATGTTCTAGATACGGAACGAAACTGTTTGCATTGTCTATAATGTTGAGGCGAAACATGAAGAGGAATGTGATATGTGGGAAAACAATTGTCAATTTGTGGTAAGTTCTTATGGGACCAAACAGCTGAGGTCATCGATCTCTAAGCTTAGACACTAGTTAATCTAACTTAAACTAACTTAGGCTAAGGACAACACACACACACTCATGCCCGAGGGAGGACTGGAGCCTCCGACGTGGTGAGCCGCTCGGACCGTGACAAGATGCCTCAGACCACGCGGGGTAGGAAATTGACTACTATACTCAATTACTGTTCTCAATACCTTTCACTACAGCTTGAAATACATGATCGTATTTTGTGCCTCTTATGCCCATACATTATGGCAATGTAAGGTCTGAATCTACTCAAAAGTCATGTAAAGCAGCATTCTCGTTTTAAAAGAGTGATTCTCTCGTCGAAAGAAATCGTGCATCAAAACGGAAATAAATGGAGTAACTTAATCAGGTTACTGCTAATTCACGGCATAGCAAGTACAACTATGTTACAGTCACAGTAGGAAATTTTGATTATTTTGTGCAGTTATGATCACGAAGGCGTTTTCTCCAGGAGACTCTTCCAGTACACTTCGGCTGGGCCGCTCCCTACGACTACGACTACCCGTAATGCGGATCACTCGGGTCCAGAGTTTTTCTTTGATTCAGCAGTAGAACGATTATTCATTCCTCCGAGGAATGAAACCGATACATCTGCCATCAATATATGTCGTAAAGAACTATTTTTATCAGCTTTCCATCAAGTTTTGAAATTAAGTTTTATGACAGATTTAGTAAATGGCAAGTATAATTTGAATATAAAGGACGAAAATTTAGTTCTTCTTGTTTTACATTACTCAGTAACATTATTCTGTTGAAAGAGTTGATTAGGATTGCTCTGATTGTGTTACTGGCATGATATTCACGAAATGATGCTCACAAGCTTTTATTAAAAAAAACAACAAATTAAAGTTATGCATTGGCCTAATCTAATAACCTCATAGAGTTGCTCGATTTCGCCGTCTCAAAGTACTAGAAATGAGGTGAAAAATATATGCTGATACTTAATTGAACAGCGTTAACTAGAGATTCCGCCATAGATTACTTACAGCACCAACCAACAATCTCAGTGGCGCTTTCCACATTTCTAGCAAGGGAATGTTATGACGAATTAGAAATCTGAACAATAAGGAGTCATCTTCGTAGTATAGATGGAACGACGTTCTGGGTTTCGCGCACCGAACTTGCAAAGGTTGTGTATGTTTGGCGTCAGTTTCAAGATTTGGAAACTGTGTCGTTGTGAATTCAAACCCGGCAATGAAGTATACCCATTCGTGGGAGTTAACACTTCTACAAATGCCACGCAGGGTACTTCTGCTGAAGAAGGTTGACGATCGGTTGGAACACTTCGAATCCAAATGCAGCGGGCTCCAACCGACGATTCGGCGCTGGTCGAGATGTTTGTCCAAGGACTTTCACTCCATTAAGCACACCGCGTTTGTCCTAAATGAAAATTTCCCTCCAGTTATATAAGAAACCCCATAAGCCTATCACAGTTCTATTAAAAATACAAACATGCCAAAAGTATGGCAGGCAACGAGGAAAATAGCGGTATTATTTACGGCTGTGGGACAACATTAAAATTAACCGAATAATTTTCGAAAGTCGGAGCCAAGTCATAATTAATACATTTTCTTCTCGATGAATAGCATAACAACAAGAAAACTTTGAAAGTGCTTCATTTCATTGCCATAACTGGCTATGGACCATCATGACCCCTTTCAGATAGTTAACATTTGAAGTTACATTAGTGCCTTGGCCGGAAGCATATCATCCGCTCTTGCAATGCACAAGAGTATTTGAATATTTATCGCAAATTTATATGTTGATTGGATATTGAAACATACTATGTAATCAGATATAAGATGAAAAACCATACCATCCGCTCTTGCAATGCACAAGCGTATTTGGATATTTATCGCAAATTTATATGTTTATCGGATATTAAAACATACTAATGCGAGTGCATGTAATCAGATATAAGATGAAAAACCGTATCATATATATTTTTCAGTGGAGGGTGCAGTGGAGGAAGTAGTGGAGGGTGCTTTGTCCACGTGTTATTGCAGAACAACATACAATCGGTTGCAGTGAAAACTACACATACATTCTAAACAAATCACTGTGGCACACTAAAGATTTATAAACCTCTGTCAGTTCCAATTTCACACATGTGCTTTACATTTATTGTTTTGCACACATTGCCAAGCACATCCACTATCCGAAGGTATCATTAATGTTCTTTTGAGCAAAGGCCTAAACTAACCAAAAAGAAGCATGGGAGGCGAGAAATATAAATAACAGAAAAATACTTGTTATCTAAGAACGTAATTATTAATTAAGCGTTATGAAACAAGCTGCCTACAGGGCTCTTTTTCCAACAACTGGCATCGTAAATTTTAACGAAACATTATAAAGCGCTCAGACTGCGTACCATATCCTGGCTTTTTATTGATCAAAATCCTCACACAAATTTGTAAGATACAGTACATTGCAAACTTGTTGCTTATATAAATCATTGTATGTAGTAGATATCTACACTGATTAGTCAGAACACTATGAACACCCAGCTAACAGCCCTTAAGTCTAACTTTGACACGGATAACAGCGGCGACGAGTCGTGGCACGAAAGTGATGAGGCCGTGGTAGGTCGCAGGAGGGCGCTGGCAGCACATTTGCACACACAAGTCACATAATTCCCGTAAATTCCAGCGAAGGAGGACGCATGTTCTAAAACCACGTTCAGTCACATCCCAGATGTGTTCGATCGGGTTCAGATCTGGTGAGTCGGGGGGGGGGGCTGGGGGAAAGCAGCCCATCAACTGTAACTTTGCATTGTGTTCCTCGAACCACTCCATCTCCCTTCTGGCTTTATGACATGGCATATTATCTGGTTGCAAAATGCCACATGATCGTCATAAAAGGGTATACATGATCTACAAATAGTGTACGATACTACTTGGCCGTCGTGGTGCCTTGCATGAACTCCACTGGGCCCATGGATGCCCAAGTGAATGACCCCCAGAGCGTAATGGAGCCGCCTCCAATTTGTCTCTGTCCGCAATACAGGTCTCAAGGTTCTGTTCCCCTCTGATGTGCGCCCTCCCACCGGCATAATGCGGAAGATATCGGGACTCATCAGACCGTGCAACACTCTGCCGCGCCCTAACGTCCAATGCCCAAAGTCACGTGGCCATTTCAGTCGTAGTTGCCGTATCGCGGTGTTAACATCGGCACAAGCATGTGTCGTCGGCTGCGGGTGCCCATCGTTAGGAGTTGGTTGGTTGGTTGGTTTGGGGTAGGAGACCAGACAGCGTGGTCATCGGTCTCATCGGATTAGGGAAGGATTGGGAAGGAAGTCGGCCGTGCCCTTTCAGAAGAACCATCCCGGCATTTGCCTGGACTGATTTAGGGAAATCACGGAAAACCTAAATCAGGATGGCCGGACGCGGGATTGAACCGTCGTCCTCCCGAATGCGAGTCCAGTGTCTAACCACTCCGCCACCCCGTTAGGAGTATTCGGTGCACTGTGTGCTGCCCAGCATTAAAGTCTGATGATAGTTCCACCCACAGTGAGCCGCCTGTCCTGTTTTACCAGTCTGCCCAGCATACGACGTCTGACATCCGTAGTGAAGGGTGGCTGCTCAGCCCCGCGACATCTGGACGTGTTTAAACCTTGGTTCCGCTACGTGTTGGAGACACTCGCCACAGCACTCCTCGAACACTCGAAAAGTCGTGCAGTTTCCGAAATGCTCGTTCCGGGCCTCCGGGCCACCACAGTCCCCTCACTGTCACAGATAAATCGCGCGGCATCTCCATTCTACACACGGATGGCAGGCTTACCACATCCATCGTGTGTATGTGGCGGACTGCCAGTCATTCCTCGACACTGTTATCGTCTGTACGGGTTTATATCGATAGCAGGTCGGTGGCTAAGACGCAGAACGAAGGCTTGACTCGGCTCATAACCCGACAAAACATTGTCATCGAGATCCGCTGAGTAAGTTCTAAATTCGCCTACCTTCAACATGATTCCATACGAGCCTTAACTTTTGTTATCTTCTTCGTCCTCACACGAAATTTACTTTAGTCGCTGTAGAATCATTCTACAGCTCAATTGAAATACCGTTTTCTAAACATTCTCAGTAGTATTTCTACTAAAAGAACGTCTTCTTCCCTCCACAGTTTACCTCTTGAATTCACGAAGCACTTCCCTAATACTTACCTGTTGATTGAACCCAGCGGTAAAAAATTTCGCAATACATCTCTGAATTCTTTAATTTCTAACTTTAAACAGACATGTTGCGAATCCGTAATACTCGATCAGTACTCAAGACTGGGCAGCACTGGTGTTCTATAAGTGGTCTTCTTTATACGTAGATGAGCCACACTCTCCACATATTTTGCCAGTAGACAGAAGTTGGCAGTTTGCCTCCCTAGTACTGGCTTCAAGTGCTTGTTCCAGTTCCATTTTACAAAATCACGCCTAGATGTTTAATCGACGTGACCATATCTCGTAGCACACACTACCGTTGTATTCCAACATTACGAGATTGTTTTTCCTACTCGCCTGCACTAACATAAATCTTTCTATGTTTAAAGCAACCAGTCATTCATCACACCGAGGAAATACTCTGTCTAATCATCTCGTATCGTTCTGCAGTCATTACACGCTACACTTTCCAGTACGTCACAACGTCATCAGCAAACAGGCGCAGATTGCTGCTCACCTTGTTCGTCTGGTCATTTGTGTGTACAGAGAATAAGGGCGGTCCTATCACACTTCATAGCAACGGCCTTGCCGCAGTGGATACACTGGTTCCCGTCGGATCACCGAAGTTAAGCGCTGTCGGGCGTTGCCTGCATTTGGATGCGTGACCATCCGGGCCGCCGTGCTCTGTTGCCATTTTTCGGGGTGCACTCAGCCTCGTGATGCCAATTGAGGAGCTACTCGACCGAATACTAGCGGCTCCGGTCAAAGAAAATCATAGTAACGACCGGGAGAGCGGTGTGCTGACCACACGCCCTCCTATCCGCATCCTATACTGAGGATCACACGGCGGTCGGATGGTCCCGATGGGCCACTTGTGACCTGAAGACGGAGTGCTTATCACACTTCCTCCACATCTTTCAAAGATCAAACTCTGACCCTTAATTCTGGATCCATACGTCATCCAAATTGACATTCATTTTCCGTACATGTCATCAGCAGAAATTTTCATTCCCTGGTCGAGGCCACAAATTTCGCTACCCTTCGGCTCTCTCCTCTTCTGTGTCAGCACGTTAAGTTACACGCTAGCTATGGACGGCAAGCAAGGATTCCAAAGAAATTTTTTCATCACATGTAGGTAAATCTAAACGTTCCCATTCCAGTAGAAAAGGGGAAGATTTTGATTTCTAGAAAATAAGAATAAAGCTGACACTACCAGAATAAAATAGGAAGAGAAACGGCAAATGTCGCCTCGATAGTGGGGCCATCAGTGAGCGAGTACAAACTCAATCGGTGTAAGTACGACAAAGGATATCTACCGTGTGACTTTCAAAGCACATAATCTTAACAAAATAGCCGGACAGTTATCCGTCTGTTCCCGAATGCGAGGAATATCTTCAGGAAGAGGAGGCATAAAACAAAGCAAGGGCAATAAAGAAGATAGCTCCACGATAATGATAAACGCATAACAGACATACAGAATTTACACGGATAGAATGCCGCCATGTGGTTTACATGCATCTCAGCAACTCTGTTTTTGTGGAGCGAGAACGGTCTTGTCGGCGGCAGTTCTTTCTTTCGCTTACTGTGTCATGTGCTGTACGTTGTGCACAGTAAATTTTCTTTTCCGTCTCTGCTCCCAACAGTTGTAAATTCTATAGCGCCGTGTTGTCGGTGAATAAACACGATTTCAGTTATACGAATGGAATTCAAGCAGCAGAGTTGTGAAATGGTAAATAGGTCGTCACAGTGGAGGAGAAATATGGTGTCTCATTTCCGAATGCCGCAGTTTTTTGCGTTTTTAATAAAATTTAATGCTGAAACGTCGGTGGTTTTATTGATAAAAAAGAGTATTCAATGTTCTTGTATTGTAATCACCGTTAGAATAACAAGATGACTAAGAAATACAATATGCCACAATGGAGCTCAATTATCGTAACGTAAAAAATCAGAGTAGCAAGTAGACTTCAGTCTCCCCGCCCACAGCGGTTACTGTAGAGCGGACAGAAAATTATCCTAATTAAGATTGTTTCAAAAGTAAATTGAACTTTGGTGAAGGAATAATGTACGAATAACATGTCTAGAGTGTCCTTGCATCAACAGAGTTGGACACACGAATTTAGCTTTTACTTTTAAAAATCTTGTGCCACCCGCAAATGGTAAAATTTTGTAAACACTTGTACGGGTGACAGACACAGATATGCAATTTATCTGAACAATCCCATGGAAATGTGTTCATCCCACAAGATCGTTTGCATATAGTTTCTCGAATTTTCTCTTGAATATTTTGCAATCCACTGACTGACGGAGGTTCAGAGAAGAGCTGCGTCTTTTAAGTTTTTCTAGTTGTCACTGCAGTGGAACAAAAATATACAATAAATTTCTGTGCCCATAAGCCTACCACCACACCAGAAAATCACCCTTTCATTTGTCATCGTAATTAAAGTGCAGCTTATTACAATGTTTAGTACTGCTATTCCACTGCTACACTACGGAGAGACTATACTTCATCTAATCATAATGAGGTATTTATTGCAGCCGTAATATAGAACACCCCTTGGAGCCAAGTTGTAATAACGGAACATACATGGTCAAAAACAGAAACTAACGTCACTAATAACAAAACTTTGCTGGTCGCATAACGGGACATTTGGAATAAATAAATTCTTCCGTTATAAGTAGGAGAAATATGTTTAAAAATCATTATATTACCTCCAACCTCCATTACTAGACCTCAGCCTAAACGTAGGTTTATCTCACAGTTTGGCTCGGGAGAACCAATGCAGTAAGGATGCTAAATAATAATTCCCTGGCAACATTAAGTCACTGATGCAAAAGTCGTAGCTGGGGAAAAAGGTGTAGCACTTTTCTGTAATAAACTACGCTTGCTGCTAACAAAACAGTTTAACTCTAATTGTTAATCCAGAAAATACACTGTAAGCCAAAAATCACGATGCACAGTGAAGAAATTCGCCAAATGGAACGGAAATCGGTAGGTGTGATGTACCTGTACTCACACACACACACACACACACACACACACACACACACACACACACACAGACACACTAATGATTACAGTTTCAGAAAAATTAGTTAATTTACTCGAGAGAAATAGCTTCTATTGGTTATTGTACGCATCGTCAACTTCATTTGATAATGCCGTCTGAAGATGGCCTAAGCATAGGACGAAACCCGTTATTTTAATGAAGTAACAACGCGATCTAGACTGTTTTTTCACCGGTTTTATATAGATTACAAAATCACTATGTCCCGTAAATGTTATAACAAAATTTCAGCGAATTGTCGTGCTGAAATGGAAGTTCGGGATGGCTGTTTATGGATGGCAACAAAACTGGACGCAGATTATCGTAGACGTACCACTATGCTGTGAGGATGGCACGGATAACAACAAATGGACATCTGCTGTGAAGTGGCACCCCACGTTGTCAGGCCGTCTGGCGAGCGAGAGGCAGGCTGGTATCCGTCCGCTGCACAAAGCGTCTCCAGCCTTGTCTTCACAGGCTCTGAGCACTATGGGACTTACCATCTGAGGTCATGACTCCCCTAGAACGTAAAACTACTTAAACCTAACTAACCTAAGGACATTACACACATCCATGCCCGAGGCAGGATTCGAACCTGCGACCGTAGCAGTCGCGCGGTTCCAGACTGTAGCGCCTGGAACCGCTCGGCCACTCTGGCCGGCTGTCTTCACAGGCCATACGGTCTCAGTGCGAAGCGGGACTCATCACTGAAGTCAATTCCAATCCAGTTAACCCAGTCGACATTCCAGGCCGAAAGTTCTTGACGCCCTTCGAACGTGCTTATTGTTGGAAGGGGTCAATTGTAGACGGCGCAATGGGCGCCATGAGCTCAACCCGCCTGTTAGTAGTCCTAGTGTTCACTGAAGCACCATTTGTACGTCGGATCGATGATAGTGATGAATGGAAGGTTTTGAGTGTCTCTCTCATGACTGTCCTCTCTCTCTAGGTCGATCTCTTGCTCCTTCACGCTGTGTTTGCCTATGGTTCACCCATTGCTACCAAGATCATCGAACAGTGGCCTCGATCATATTCAAATTTCGAGCGATTAGCCGATTATTCCAATCGACTTCTTTGAGTCCAGCTACACGTCCTCTCTTATATCCTGACATCTGCGTATATTGTTCACGCGTCAGTCCTCGAGGCATAATTTCTGTCCAACAGAGTCCAAGGAATGAAATTCGCAAGAAGTTCATGCCATAGCATCGATATGGCCCACGTTTACTATTCTGGCCAGCTGCACGGTGAAATTGTGCTGCAGAGCATACATTCATCAATCGGCCACCAAAGTTTACAGTTTCGCGTTTTCTGTCGTTACCTATATGAATATCAGTTTCTGACCAATTTGCATAAGTCCTTCGTGGTACACCATTTTTCCCCCAGAATGTATTTTATAGTATCTCAGTGTACGATTTGAAGACTACAAACCAAGCTAATTCATTTGATTACAAATAGGGACTTTCATGACAGTTCATGTTTTAAAGTAAACTGTCGATCACTGATTTAGGACCATAATACGTTCTCCCAGTAAAACTACGGTTACGGTTCCACGAGGTGTTAGATTTTCTAACCGCATTTAACAACATTAGTAGCAGGAAAAGCACTGACCTGAAGCAACTGAAACACGTCAGCCTGATATGAATATAATCCAGCGACTGACTATATTCCTATCTTACGTTTGTATTTAGAAAACAGCGGCTGGCTGTGGATGCCATGCCTATTATTCTTAGACTATTATCCGGTATCTCCTCCGAGTTACGAGAGTCCTCTTCCCGTATTGAAACATATTACTTCCCACAACTCACATAACGCGCAATGGCTACTACAGATAAATACGAAACCTTTTTACGACGACCTTCTCCTAGGAAATCGGAAAGCTGGATACAACACAGGATGGCTCGTGGAGTACACGTGTAGACGTAGTAAGCAATTTCACCTTAATTGAAAATTATAGCACGTCGCTGTGCCCGAACGGTTCTAGGCGCTTCAGTCCGGAACCACGCTGCTGCTACGTTCGCAGGTTCGAATCCTGCCTCGGGCATGGGTGTGTGTGATGTCCTTAGGTTAGTTAGGTTTCAGTAGTTCTAAGTATGCGGGACTAATGACCTCAGATGTTAAATCCCTTAGTGCTTAGAGCCGTTTCAACCTTTTTTTTTTTAATTATAATCGCGATATGATATGTACAGTATACCTGTAAGATAGGCCTATAGTCAAAGTGCATGTAATCTCGCAAACACGTACATAGTTCTCAACGTGTGTAGAGGTATGGATGTGGGGATGACTTAAGTCCAGACAAACAACTACTTATGAAAGAAATAATTTTATACACTAATCGAATGCTGTATTCGTTATCTAGTCTGCATTAAAATAAATGTGAAGCCAATTTCACTCATTTATATTTGTGCTGAATAGGCAAAGATAGCATCTGCTACATATTTGATAATGGAAATACTCTTTCTGCCTAAGAAGAATGTCGTAACCAGTCTGTTATCAGAAGAGCATCGCATTGACAGGGGAGTAATTCGTAGCATTAGGCGGTGACACTGTTTTAAATTTTCGCAGTAATTCATTACTGATAGTCCATTAATTCCATCCGTACTGCATACTGTTCGTTCAGTATGCGACAGTGATTCAGATTCCTCACCCACTCTGAGTACCGACGTGGAGGAAACGTCAGACACACTCAGGCTGAGCCTGCAGCCGTGGAGCGCGCCACCACAGCGCCTGTGTCACGTGGCTCCATCCACGTATATTGGTGTGCCCAGAACTTGTTCGGCAGTTCTCGCTTTTCCCAGAAGCCAATAGCACGCACCATTTATATGTAGAATGATTGACCTTGCCTGTGTTTAGGTTTTTCATTTGGATTTCATCCTGCACCGCTTTGTGCACGGCATGCTAAGGTCTTCGCTCCTCGCTGTTAACTTGGTTAACTCTTCTGTCATGGACCACAGAAACAGCTTGTCTGTTTCACAGGTCATTGCTTAACCGCCAGTGCGAGTGATCATAAACTGTGTTCCACACTCGTAGAATAGGATAGCAATGCTATGTACAACTATTTGAGTAACTGGCATACCATGCTTAAACTCAGAAACCACGGTTTCAACATCGCATCCGAGGGATGGTTCAACATAAATTGAGTCTATATTCTTCACATTAGGCTATCACACAACAGTTGTTACACAGAAATAATTATTTCATATTACTTCAAACCTTCTGCGGCGTTCTTCTGATAGTTCTGAAGGGGGGCTGCAACGATATTCATTTTTCTTCGTTGAGTGCCGATCTCCTCACACGTTTTCTTCCAGTCACGTTGGGTAGCTCGCACATTCGCTTACGAAGAGTACAATGCCCAGAGTGAGATTCACCTGTCTCATACTTATGCTTCCCATATGTTAAGGTAGGAGTACCGTCTTAGACCTTAAAACCTGTTATGACACTAACTTTGTCATTTATCCGTTCTACAGTGTTCCAGATGCCTATTGATAGTGAAATACTAGTTATTTTCTTAGTCATTTGCCAGTTTTTTTAAATCCAGTACGCATTTGTAAAGTATCTAATGATTAAGTCAATTAGTACATCCTGAAAAGCACATACAGTGAATCCCTTTGTGTGGTCCGTAACATGTATGACATTCTTATGAACACTCCCTTCTACGCATGATATATATTTGTCTTGTGAGATTTGAAGCAGAGCCGGTATGTCCACTATCAGCCAATATTGTCGCAGTGACAAGTGAAAAGCTCAGTAACTACACTATTTATTTGACGAAATATACTAAGCGCCGAACAATTACGACCTGGAGTCGATAAACTTCACTGAAGCTACGCAGTTTGTGTGTTTTGTTTCAACAACACAAGATCGAAAGCACAGTGAAAGGATTCATTCTGAAGCGTAGAATTTACGCACTTTTGTTAGCTTAATAGTGATAGATATGACGACATCCCAGTCTCATGAAATTATTCCATTCGTCATCTCTAACGCGTTCTCCCCATGACAGCTTGTGTGTATATTAAAACAGGATTCGTATTTCTGTTTACAGTTAATTAATCACTGTAGCTAGTAGACAAATTAACCATCAAGATCCCACTCTTTGGACTTGACAGGTAGATGGAGTGCACCACTGATTTATCCCTGATGAAATGCTCTGGAATGTCTCAGCTACAACCCACATTTATCAAATCCATTGAGCTAACGTGTTCTCTGTGTGGCCAATATGATCACTGTCGTCCATTCCATTGCTAACCCGTGTGTATTAAGTGGATGAAACAATATGTCAGCTCATCTTATTTGTACTTGCAGTAATGTCACTAAGTGAAAAATAATATTATGACAGGTTTGTAATAGTTGATTGGCAGTCGCTTCCTCTAAAATATGTATCAGCATCAATAAAAATAAAGTTATATCAAAGCAGCATTATTTCACAAGTTTGAGATACAACTTAGAGGTTACACATTCTCGACATACTGTCGGTTGGATCAGCGACCAATACAAACAAAAAAATTGCTTCCCTTGGTATTCATTAGCATTTTTACTGCCTCTATTTACTATCGATTTTAATACCAAGTAACATTATCAGGCCATTCTATGGCACCCGGTCGGTGAGGCCTACGTAGGAAAATGAAGGAAGATTATTGTTTAATGTCCCTTCCACAGCGAGGTCATTAGGTAAGGAGCTAAAGTTCCGATTACAGAAGAATAGAAAACGAAATCGGCTGTGCCTTATCAAAGGGACCATCTCGACATTTGCCTGGAGCGATGTAGGGATATCACGGAACACCTAAATCTTAATCTGTGGGCGGGCTTTGAACCGTCGTCCTCCCGAATGTGAGTACAGTGTGATAACCAGCACGCTACCTCCCTTGGTTTCTTTATAGGGGATGACGGGAAGATTATACCTGCAGTGCCACACTAAAGCAATTAATATTTTCGAATCTGAGACTGCTTTTAGAACCGATTAGACAAGTCTCTCTAGATGCGGAGTTATTCCTGCATGAACGTGCTAATAACAGCTTACATTACACACATGGTGTAGCAATATAGGTAAAATTTTGTTATGAATTATTGATGCATTGACTCATCGGATTACGTGGTGAGTTTGGGATATATTTAAAAAAATTATTTGAACTGCAGGACTGGAGAAATCGAAATGAAGCTTCACTGATCGTGACAGTAGGTGACGTCACTTCATTTCATTGATTACGTATGTGCTCCGTCATTGTCCTGTTGAAAAATGAGGCCAAGATACTGTAGCATGAAAGGTAAGGTCACAGGTTGTACCATAAGAGGAGTTTCCTCTTTGAGTACTAGTTGTGACCTGAAGTCATACCCAACGGCTCCCCATACCGTGACGACAAGAGTAACTCACCTGTGCTCTCCTAAACACTGGAAGAGTGGGATATCTACACAGGAGCCGGTCGGAGTGGCCGTGCGGTTCTAGGCGCTACAGTCTGGAGCCGAGCGACCGCTCCGGTCGCAGGTTCGAATCCTGCCTCGGGCATGGATGTGTGTGATGTCCTTAGGTTAGTTAGGTTTAATTAGTTCTAAGTTCTAGGCGACTAATGACGTCAGAAGTTAAGTCGCGTAGTGCTCAGAGCCATTTGAACCATTTTTTTTTATCTACACAGGCGCTGCCCTCTCACCGACAATGATCATCCGATATAGTTCAGCACCGTGATTTATACTCTAAAGCAACACGACGCCATCCATCACAGTCCATGCTTTCCGATCAAGTGACCATTCCGAATACAATCGTTCACGTTACGATTTTAATGGTATCCCACGCATAGGACCGTAATTCTTTAGTACGACAGCTGCTAGACTACGACCAGGAGTGCAGAATGAGTCCATTAATTATTCTTTGATGGCAGTCACAGATGTTAAGTGTTTACGATGTGCCTGGTTCACAATACGGAGATCCTCCCTTGTAGGTGGCCAGGCGTGGTCGCTCAAAGTCTTGCCAAAGAATATACCTTTCGATTCAGTCAAACTTCGTTCCAGTGTCACATCCGAAGGTGCCACAACAACGAATCAACCAGCTGACCAAATGGAGACCCCAAATGAGGCCTCTGTCAGATCCTAATAACGCTGCCTTACATGAGTAGACAGCACCTGCGTGTCCTTCTCAGTGATATCTCGACATCTGGCACTGTTCACGTCCTGGTAATAATGCTAAACATTGAGCCATGTAACGTGTTTGCGGAGTGGAGGGCTGATTGTTATCGAGTGGCAGACGATTCTGCCGAATATTCCTTTTATTTTAGACTTTATGAACAAATGTGTACTCCTGCGCGTTTGGGGCGTGTGCTATCCGCTTCACGATCTGTAGTTGAAAGCCGCCAGATAGAAAACAGACAGCTGTATAAATAGCATGGCCTCTTTAATTGACGCACTCCTTTCGGTAACGTTGCAAAGAAAACAGAAAGAAAAAAAATATTGCAATATCTTTAAAATTGAGCAAGTTCGCTTAGACACTAATATCAACCGTCTTCCGTAACTTAATTCAAATATTTATTGACAGAGTCTTCAATTGTAATATATCAGAAGTTTGAGGATAGACACGCACCACTGCACGCAGCAGTTCCTGTGTACACTTCTGGGTACATTATATATAGATATGTTACATGTTACAGCGAGAACGATTGTTATTACCAACATAAATAGTGACAGCGAATAATAATACCTTGCATATATGATTAATAATAATAATAATGACAATAATAATAATAATAATAGGTGCATAAAGATTAAGAGTAATATTGATTTATTTAGAACATTTGATGTGTGTTTTGTACCATCATAGCCAGAAGAGATAATGAAAGGGGAGGTGATTGAAAATGATGACAATAAGTGTTAGGAAGGAACAGACATTCAATCGACTACTTTGTGACAGGAGGAGAGGAAAGTAGCGGAGAAGAGTTTTGGTAAGAATGAACTGCAGATAAGAATACTGAAGAGAATGCTATTATGACAGATAGCGGACATCAGCTGACTTTTGAAGTGTGAAAACAATTTAATTCCACTGAAATTTTGATGAAGATCATTCGAAAATCGGGCTTCCACTTGAGAAAATTATTTTTAAAAGAAGGCTATGTTATGTAGTAATATGGGGCGCATTTCACTTTGTTGAAAATGCTTGTTTCATCTTCGTTATTCACATAGTGGTGTAACCGTTGAAGATAAATTAGAGGGAAGGTTGAAATGGCTCTGAACACTATGGGGCTTAACTTCTGAGGTCATCCGTCCCCTAGAACGTGGAACTACTTAAACCTAACTAACCTAAGGACATCACACACATCCATGTCCGAGGCAGGATTAGAACCTGCGACGGCAGCGGTTGCGCGGTTCCAGACTGTAGCGCCTGGAACCACTCGGTCCCCTCGGCCGGCTTGGAGTGACGGCTATTATTTAGAAGATGATACAGCAAACACTTGGTATGATGGGCTGAACGCTTATTTACACGTAGCCATGATTATTGTTCGTAGTTTCGAGTAATACTGTCTAAATAGCGAACGTCATAAAAGTATTGCACGTAAACATCCAACTTCAGTCCCAGCTGGAGTGAATTATCATACGAAAATACCTGAAGAATAGGAGTACTATAATCAAGTAATGGTGGTGTTAGTGTTTCTACGAGTTATGTCCTGACGTTTTCTGTTATATTTCTTTCAATGCTTCCGTGAAGAGTGCAGTGATACTGTGATGCTTTTACAGACAGCAATAATATGTTTAAAGTGATGGTCCAGAATTATCCCCAAGAAATTTGCACAAGGAGAAAAGTAATTTGTTTAAGTGAGAAAGAGACTCTCGGAAGTGCTTAGTAATAAGTATTTTGTAAGATGGGTTAACTTTCACATCTGTTTTCTACGTCCACTTTCATAAGTAAGTCGACATTTATCTACTGAATGGCTGTGCATATGTTCGCTGGCCCTACACGTCGATATAACTAAAGGTTTTCAGCGTATAAGCGATATATGCGATGGGCAAAAACAGTCGCCAGTAAGCTAAGGGCATCACACATATCCAAGTCCGAGGCAGGATTCGAACCTGCCACCGTAGCAGTCCCGCGGTTCCGGACTGAAGCGCCTAGAACCGAAAGTAGAGCAACAACACGTAACAACTGGAAAGGAACTGTAGCAAAGGTTCTTGAATACATGAACTTGAACTGAAAGGAAGCTGAAAACTGGCAGCTGATCGAGTTTTGTTGGAGGAACCTGTTGTTCGATATGCTACCCAGCATTGGGGGAACTAAGTGTAAGTAAATTTCAGACCTAAAACGATATACAAAAAAGAAAATTTTGTTGTGGAACACTGAAGTAAGATACTATGAGATGTTGGTAAGACCTGAAACACTGCATGCAGCAAAGCCGGCCGGAGTGGCCGAGCGGTTCTAGGCACTACAGTCTGGAACTGCGCTACCGCTACGGTCGCAGGTTCGAATCCTGCCTCTAGCATTAATGTGTGTGATGTCCTTAGGTTAGTTAGGTTTAAGTAGTTCTAAGTTCTAGGGGACTGATGACCTCAGAAGTTAAGTCCCATAGTGCTCAGAGCCATTCGAGCCATACAGCAAAAACATGTAAACAACGAGATTTGGGGATCTCTTGAAAACTGGAAAATGTTGAAAGAAGAAATCTAAGGAAAATACTGTAACCTAAAAATAGCAGTAATCCAGACTGAAAGAAATATCGAACATAGAGCTCTATTCGAATACGATATAGAGAATCAACACAAATGGCAGCATTTTGTCAAAGGAAAAAAATCTTGAAATGGAAGGCACTGCGCCGAGGAAGAAAAGGAATGGCACTTTCGAAGGATGAAGGTAGTATGGGAGCTACAAAAAAGCTAAACCGAATTTGATTTATCGTACCTGCCAAATGCAGTACTCGAATAAATAAACAAGCAAAAAAATACGAGGCGCGACTATCGGTAACGAATGCCTTACTTTTATATTGTATCTCGTCTACTAAGGCGCATGATCCCTCGTTCACATACAGCTATTCGCTCCACACACACACAGACACACACACATCCAAAGAGAGAGAGAGAGAGAGAGAGAGAGAGAGAGAGAGAGAGAGAGAGACGCTTACGAAAGTACGCGAGCGTACACGCCCGTAGAAGTTTACAAACAGGCTTACTTTGGTCAGGAAAGCACACAACAGCTATCACTAGGAGATGCGCTGCTTGTGAATACGCCTCGCAGGCCAATCGGCCTTCTCACGTTTCGGTAAAGCAGGGCCGCTGGAACGGAACAGACTGCGACAGGACAGGGCGACGCGGTTTTAGCACCGCGGGTTGGAATCACACTTAAACGGCCATGAATATGCATCGCGGGAATCCCGCCGGTACACGCCGAGTTGGGCGCCTCTTAATGCGGATTACCGTGCACCGGCGGGCGGTGCCTGGAGCTGATCACATAGGCGGCCCGCCGCTGCTGCACTGTGCACACTGCTCGCCGAGCACCCCTGGAAGCCGGGCGAGTGAACAATACTGGAGGAGTTAGTCGCTGCGTCCGGGGGCGACGGCGTACCAGAGGACTGCGGTCGTCGACTCGTACTGTCTGCTCCACTCGCTGCGAAGGTTGAGGTCTGCAGTCTCAGTTGCATGGACCTCGCGCTACGGAGATGGCTGAACTTTCATCCTGTAAAGATGTGAAGAGTAACAGCAGTGACCCAGCTGGATGCGCGTTATAATAGTGGCATGACGTCTAGGTAGCTTTATTTGGAAGAACCAGGTTTTTCGCGGAATATTCGGCTTTATTGCCTTATAATGTCTTCCTTTGGATTGGTGTGAGATCCCTCACGCCTTTGACCATTCTTGATGGACTTTTCACTTTACGCCAGCAACAAAATCAGTATATTTTTTTTTCAAACATAGGAATTATACAGTCTACCGGTTGCAAATAACTGTTTGGTACAACTGGCCTAGGTTTCGACACTACCACGTCTGTCTTCATCAGAATGAAAGTTTGAGTAACAGTAAAAATATGATTGAGATGTTGTTCCTAGCTAGGCATACGTAACAAGACTGGAACGTGTTTTATTTTATTTTTGACTTGAGCATAGGTGTTCTAAATTCTGACCACTGCTTTCTCGCAACGTAATTTTACGGTTTCTCAAAATTCAATCTCATGAAGACAGTCTTAGTAGCGTTGAAACCTAGGTCAATTGTACCAAATAGTTATTTGCAACCGGTTGGCTGTATTATTCCTCGTTTCACCACGTGGTTCGCTATTTCGTTACATGAGATAGCAGAGTCACTTGATCCATATCAACTCGTTGTTAAGCACACGTCACACCTGTTACACGTAGAGAGAGTGTACAGTGCACGTCGCCAGCATTTGCGACCGGATTGACGACTTTTTTGGTGGCGACGAGCAGCGTATTCCGTAGGGACTACAGAAAGTAGTTACACACGTTTTGCCACGCTACGAGCACTGCACAGCAAGTGTGGCTGGCGGCAAGATGGCGGCCGAGTACGTTGCAGTGTGATGTGGCTCCGCATTCAGATGCAGATTTTCTCGGTAAAAATTTGATTGTGGACACTGATTTTTAATTATCGTGTACCGGGAGTGTTATCTTACACAGTCCGTTCTCGTTTACTCTTTAAATACTGTAAATAAAACAGAGAGAGTGATTGAAGCTCTTCTAGTGCGTTCGTCGTGTGCAGCGCGTCAACGGAGAGGCCGGCGCCCTCGCGCTGGCCGAGCGCGTGTCGGTTTCGCCAGTCAGCCGCGTCGGTTCTCGCGTGTCAGCACTCCGTGCCGCGCGCTGCGACGCCTCGCAAGCCGCAGCGGAATCCGACGCGTCGGCAGCGGCCACCGGCTGCCCCGCACCCCGCAGTCGACGTCAGCAGTAGCGGCCACCGGCTGTGCTCCCTACTGTTGGTAAACAACCGCCTGTCTACCTTCGGCCCTGGATTCCAGCCGACGAAGCAGCGACACCACCACACGAGAGGCCGACGGAAGAAGAAGGAAAGCATGGGGTAAGACGCTAGCTCGAACAATCAACGTCACACCCGGTATGGAACACACGGAGGAAGAACGTGTGCCCATGTCCCCCAGTCAAAAGATAGCAGCCATTGACAAAATATTGAGTGAAATAGGAGCAGAGTTGAAAGCTAATCATGTTTCATCTGCCCTGTTAACCGTCATCACAGACAAAGTGTTTCCCTTGGCTTTCGAAATAACTAGCCTTGAAGCTAAACTGTCCTGCCTAAACGATGAAAATAGGCGACTAAGACTAGAACTACAGAGAGCCTCGAATCCAGTCAAAGACTTACAAATACAAACTTTGCAAGAGAAGGCTGAGAAATTAGAGAACGAAAATAGGGAATGGAGTGTAGCGAACCAAGACTTGCAGCAACAAATAAGAGAACTAACTAATAAAGTCACACAACAAGCACAGACACAAGCACAGACACTGACATATGCTGCCGCCTTAACTATAGAGCCCAAAACCAAAGAGGCTCGAAGAACAGAGCAGGCTAAAACAAAACAGGCCACAACCCTCTATATCAAATAGACAGAAAATCAAGACGCCAAAGCTGTACGACAGACCATCACCAAGAATATAAATCCCAGGAAAGAGAATATACACTCCTGGAAATGGAAAAAAGAACACATTGACACCGGTGTGTCAGACCCACCATACTTGCTCCGGACACTGCGAGAGGGCTGTACAAGCAATGATCACACGCACGGCACAGCGGACACACCAGGAACCGCGGTGTTGGCCGTCGAATGGCGCTAGCTGCGCAGCATTAGTGCACCGCCGCCGTCAGTGTCAGCCAGTTTGCCGTGGCATACGGAGCTCCATCGCAGTCTTTAACACTGGTAGCATGCCGCGACAGCGTGGACGTGAACCGTATGTGCAGTTGACGGACTTTGAGCGAGGGCGTATAGTGGGCATGCGGGAGGCCGGGTGGACGTACCGCCGAATTGCTCAACACGTGGGGCGTGAGGTCTCCACAGTACATCGATGTTGTCGCCAGTGGTCGGCGGAAGGTGCACGTGCCCGTCGACCTGGGACCGGACCGCAGCGACGCACGGATGCACGCCAAGACCGTAGGATCCTACGCAGTGCCGTAGGGGACCGCATCGCCACTTCCCAGCAAATTAGGGACACTGTTGCTCCTGGGGTATCGGCGAGGACCATTCGCAACCGTCTCCATGAAGCTGGGCTACGGTCCCGCACACCGTTAGGCCGTCTTCCGCTCACGCCCCAACATCGTGCAGCCCGCCTCCAGTGGTGTCGCGACAGGCGTGAATGGAGGGACGAATGGAGACGTGTCGTCTTCAGCGATGAGAGTCGCTTCTGCCTTGGCGCCAATGATGGTCGTATGCGTGTTTGGCGCCGTGCAGGTGAGCGCCACAATCAGGACTGCATACGACCGAGGCACACAGGGCCAACACCCGGCATCATGGTGTGGGGAGCGATCTCCTACACTGGCCGTACACCACTGGTGATCGTCGAGGGGACACTGAATAGTGCACGGTACATCCAAACCGTCATCGAACCCATCGTTCTACCATTCGTAGACCGGCAAGGGAACTTGCTGTTCCAACAGGACAATGCACGTCCGCATGTATCCCGTGCCACCCAACGTGCTCTAGAAGGTGTAAGTCAACTACCCTGGCCAGCAAGATCTCCGGATCTGTCCCCCATTGAGCATGTTTGGGACTGGATGAAGCGTCGTCTTACGCGGTCTGCACGTCCAGCACGAACGCTGGTCCAACTGAGGCGCCAGGTGGAAATGGTATGGCAAGCCGTTCCACAGGACTACATCCAGCATCTCTACGATCGTCTCCATGGGAGAATAGCAGCCTGCATTGGTGCGAAAGGTGGATATACACTGTACTAGTGCCGACATTGTGCATGCTCTGTTGCCTGTGTCTATGTGCCTGTGGTTCTGTCAGTGTGATCATGTGATGTATCTGACCCCAGGAATGTGTCAATAAAGTTTCCCCTTCCTGGGACAATGAATTCACGGTGTTCTTATTTCAATTTCCAGGAGTGTACATATAAAATCAATCAGAACCACGCAGACTGCAGTTATAGTAGAAACGGAAACACAGGAGGACTGTCGAAAAATAATAGAAAAGACTAAAGACATGCACACCATTGTCTGTGAAGGACCGCGAAAACGCAAGCCACTCGTGGCAGTATATGACGTGCCGGATACACTTACCGACGAAGAGTTTCTAGAAAGCCTTTACGAGCAGAATCTAAGCGGTGACACCACGAAAGAAGACTTCGACAGAGGGGCAAAATAAGATTCAAAACAGGGCCTAAGAGAAGGGGTTTCTGTAACCAGATACTGGAGGTCAGCCCACACCTGTACAGAGTCCTTACAAGAAGACAGAGAGTCTACATAGACTTCGAATCACTTTCTGTGAAAGACTATACAGTAGTAAACAAGTGTTTTAAGTGTTTCGACCTAGGACATACGACTAAAACCTGCAAAAAAGCCGACGTCACGTGTGCCAAGTGCGGCAACCAAGGACACAAGCGCAGTGAGTGAAGGTCCGCGGTTTGCGTCTGTATCCCCTGCAAATACAGAGGCCGCGTCTGCAATAAAACAAAAGGAGGTTATTGTCAGACCTATAAACAGCTGCATGACCGGCTCCTGGACAGTATAGACTATGGCAGCTAAAATCAGCACACACACAAGAAACGCGAACGCCCAAAGCCAATCACCCAAAACACATAAATACAAATCACTGTCAACATTACAGAGAAGCTACCAAAGAGCAATTTCCTGGAGAAGGCAAATGAATCTTCTGCCGGAGAATTACGAAGATAATGAACCCATTCCGCCCCTAACACACTCAACGACGTTACAGGATAGCTGCATTAATACGATAGAATTTATAGACGACATGACAATCTGTGGCTCCATCCACTACGAGGTGGCAAAGCAAATTAAAAGACAATTACACCACTGGATAAACTTCCAAATAACATTAATGCAGAGGACAGATGAGTTGGAAGATGAGCTTACGTATATTGTGCACAAGAAAATGTACAAACAAAACCGACGTACTCCCTCACAATTTCTCCCAGCCGAAGTACATCACACCACACATACACAGGATGAACACAAACCAGAATCATCATCACATGGAAAACCCTACTACACACGTAAATGTGAACAGTATATCAAACCAGTCAAATCTGTCTCGGGAGGCACTCTTCACCCCGGGAAAAAGGAACAAACAGGCACGCAGTCCCTGAATCAAAACACATCGAAACACTCAGGCTACAGACCAATACAAAACTCAAAACTACCGGACCCAGACTTATAAAAGTAGACCAATTAGATGGGGACAAATCTGAGGGTGAGACATGTGACATTTGCAACGATGTCAACGTGCGTCTAGCAACAACCTCCACTCCAAACACAAACAAAGACAACATAACACATACAGTCAGTCCCACACAAATCACCACCATCGCCGATACCACGCCAGCAAGCACCACCAACATCAGTGAAAAACGTGTGAAGGCAAAAAGAATTGAAGAGGCGTGTGACAAAACGAAAAGTAACCGTGTGACATCCCAAAGAGGTCTTAAAATGTCCCCCAATCAGCGGCCAACACCAAGCCACAATCCGTCTAGTACCACCTCAGAGACCGCAACAGAAACCAGCACCAACAGCAAGCCAGCTGCACCCAATTATGATAATTTAGAACTTAACTTACTTTTAAGTAGGCTAGAGAAAAAAGAGATACTGCACACAGCGCAGCGGATGCTACTTAGGTTGTGTCATCCAAAGGGAGATTCTCTCTGTTTTCCAGTAACTGAGCAAACAGACAGAATCATCCTAAAGACAGAAAATATTCCTACATCAGCAGAGCCGCTGCTGGATCTCATGCTCCAGATCTGCCTGCGCAGGTCAGAATCTTTCGACTTGGACAAAATATATATATAGATCATGTAAGAGCACACGGACGAACATATTTTCATTAGTCACAGACTGGCAGTAAATGTTTTGTACACGTAAAAAACCCAGAACACATAGACTATAATTAATATCTTATAACATAATACAAAAAACAGTACGACAGTCAGAGCGGAAATCCCTAAAATAGCACAAGACCTGCAGGCAGACATCATGTGCTTACAAGAACCTTATAATAGAAACGGGCAACATGTCTACCAAAACATGCTACCACAATAACAGGCAGCGATGACTGTAAGGCTGCAATAGTAATTCTAAATAGAACTTATAACATAGTTAAGGTAACACAGTTATGCAATCAACACTTGGTTACCATACAGATAACTAACGGGAACGTCACATGGGTTATTGCATCCATGTACGCCCAATACAGCCATCAAATATAGCCGTATGCAGACTACATCAGAGACCTAGTAATGTATGCCAGAGGCAAAAAATTAGTGATAAGTGCTGGCATTAATTCCAGATCGACCCTCTGGAACTCAGACAGAACAGATGACAGAGGACGCAACATCACCGTTCTAATACAAGAAACACAATTACATGTAATGAATATCGAAGGACCTATACCAACACATGCAGGGTTCGATGGTACGAGCAGTAATATCGACTTCACGCTAGCAAATAATGTAGCAATGGCATACGTAACAAACTGGACTCTACACGACAACATAACCAGTAGTGATCATAATGTCAGGACATACACACTAACTCACACTCAGAACAGAATGACCAAATCACACACCAGACACTTGCTGTTGTGCAAAGCAGACTGGAACAAGTTAACGGAAATTATCCAACGACACGATCTAGAAAAAATCAATGGAAGTATCGATTATAGAGCACACAAGTTAACACAGGTGATACAACATGCACTAAACACTTCAATATCGACAGCAAAGAACACAAATTGCTCACTAGTACCATGGACCAACGAACTTACGAGACTCAAACAAGACGCAAGACGCAAACGAAAATTATATCAAAGGGCGATAGCAGATAGGAACAGACGAATAAGGCTTGAAGCATATAGGCATGCACAAAACTTATGTAGACAGACCCTATACAACACGCGTAGACAACAATGGGAGCTATTTGTAACAACACAAACAGAGCAAAATATATGGAGGGAACCATACAATATACTGACAGAGAAGATAAAAACCCCACTACTTCTGGGAACGCTAAGGCAGGATGACGGCACGATGACGAGGGGATGGAGGAATACAGCGGGGTTTCTGCTGTATAAACTGCTCCCTGACGACGTTATCGATACAGACACACAATATCATGCAACACTAAGAGAAAACCTACACACACCATACAACACTGCAACTGTCACCTGTCCTCTTGCGCAAGAAGAGGTTGCGCTAGCAATCTCAGAGCTCAAAAACAAAAAATCACCTGGACCAGATGGTATCCACTCGGAAACACTGAAAAAACTAGCACCGCAGATCACCCCGTTCCTAATAACATTACTGAACGATGCCTTACGGCTGGGCAGGGTACCTACAGTATGGAAAACCTCCAAAGCAGTCATTATTAAGAAATTACCGGACAGGGATCCTTCAGATCCAAAGACTTACAGGCCAATATGCCTAATAAACACCCTAGCAAAGATTCAGGAGAAGCTACTGTGTAAGCGCCTGCAAACACACAGAGCCCTCAGGGGTATGAGCCAACACCAGTTCGGCTTCTGATCTGGCAGATCAATAGATGATGCAATCAACCAGGCCCTGCACATAGTTAACACCACAAAACAGAAATACGCCATGGCAATAATGATTGACATTGCCGGAGCATTTGATAATCTTTGGTGGCCAGCAGTGTTTCAGAGGCTAAGACATCTGGAGGTACCTCAATCACTGTACAACAGTTTTCTAGACTACTGTATATACCGAGTAGTCGAATGGCAGATGGACAGCCGGAAAGTAGTTAAAAGAATTACCAAAGGCTGTCCTCAAGGGTCGATCTACGGCCCCATCTTCTGGGACATAACAATCAAACCCCTCCTACAGCTTCTGGATGGGGATGACTGGTCAGACGAAATTGTCGCCTACGCAGATGACCTATTAGTTGTAGTCACTGTAAACAACAGAGCCCAGTTAGAAGAGAAAGCCAGTGGATTACAACAAACCATTACTCAGTGGCGTCACAACGACAAACTCAGGATAGCCGAAAACAAAACAACATACACTTTACTGAAAGGATCACTCCAAAGGAATCCTTCGCTTAAAATTGGGGACATAAACATCAAATGAGCACGCATTACGCGCTATCTTGGGGTACACATAGATGAAAAATTGAATTTCCACGAACACATAAGGCTAACAACAGACAAAGCAGAAAAAATATTCCACAAACTGGTGAGGCTAAATTCAAAACAGTACAGACTACCTCTACCAGTCATACGTACATACCACTGTGCGCTCTTCGAATCAGTACCCAGCTTTGCAGCTAGCACGTGGGCACATAGACTGAACGTGGTCACCAATAAACATCCGTCAGACGAGGGCAGAGAAGTGTCCTACTTAGGCTATCTGGAGCCTTCGGTACCATCTCAGCGGATGTACTGTGTGTGGTGCTCGGAATATGCCCCACAGATATCATGATCAAATACAGATCTGCAAGGTACTGGTTAAAGGGGGGAGTCTAGATAAGGTACACACAATAACCGATGTGCCCATAGAGACGATACGTCACCTTAAAAGTTGGCGTTTGGGTACATGGCAAGGTTAGTGGGATGTAAGTGATGCGGGACGTAGACCGCACGACTTCCTCCCTGACATAAGGGAGCGGTTGAGAATGAGACATATCGATCCTAGCCGCGGTATGGTACATTTCTTAACCGGACACGGACCTTATCCCACGCACTTAAACCGCGTGAGTCTGAGGCAGACACCTACATGCACATGCGGGGAAGAAGGTTCCCCAGAACACACTGTCATTTTCTGCGGGCAATACGCGAACAATAGACATACACTACACTTAGATTACACAGATACAGACATAGATATATACACAGCAATAAGAGACGCAGAGCAATGGGCACAATTAAACGCACTGACTAACAGTATTTCAAAAACACATGAAGAGTATATGTGGACACGGCATCACAGACATGCATATGTGCAGCGTAACAGAAATGTCCAGAGGATGGACAGCGATACCCACAGTGACAGCGAAAATAGTGACAATGAGGAGGAACAGGAGGAGGAAGCTGAGTTGTGACAGTAAATAGGGAAATTGCTGGCAATCTAGCCAAGAAAACACCAAATGCTGTACATGGATGCGCACCTAAAGTAGTTAATACATAGGATTAGTAACAAATAGGATAAGCAACATTATTTCTCTACTAATAACCATTTGTGTGTGTGTGTGTGTGTGACTGGTGGTCAACGGCTCGATGAAACCATTCCGAGGTATTCACCGTCAGTCACACTCTGTGATGGTACTAACAAATCTCTCATCTATCCTCTTTTTTATATTCTTCTTAAAAAACAACAAAATTTTATTTATATTTCAACCTTGAATTATTGTTAATTTGAAAAGTATCTTTCTTTGTAAATGTTGTAGATAAAACAAAAGGTATGAAAACTGTAAAAAGATGAAAAACGAAAATTGTAAGATGTACGACCTGTTTTAAACATTAGGTAACAGGTCTATAATTTGGCAATAAATAAATAAATAAATAAAAATCTCCATAAAATTCAGCTATCATTTCAAACAAGAGACACGTTTACTATACACAAAAAGAAAATTCAGGATCTTTAGATGATAATCAGTTTTGCTGTACGAAAGCTAAAGGCATCAGAGAGGCACTTCTGACGTTGTGATTGATAATGGAAGCAAGAATGAAGAAAAATCAAAACAGGTTCGTAGGATTTGTGGACTGTGTCAAATAGTTCAAGATGCTTAAAATTCCTAGAGAAATGGAGGTAAGCTATACAGATTATACACGATATCTACAAGAGCCAAGAGGGAAGAATAAGAGTGGAAGATCAAGAAGGAAGTGCACGGATTAAAAAGCATGTAAGACATGGATGTAGTGTTTCTCCACTAGTGTTCATCTGTACCTCAAAGAAGAAATGATGAGAGAAAACTTCAATAGTGAGATTAAATTTGAAGGTGAAAGGATATCAGTGTTGCTATCGCCAGTGAAAGCGAAGAAGAACTAGACGAATTATTGAATGTAATGAAACGTCTAAAATGTAGAGAATGTGGACTGAGAGTAAATCGTAGATAGCCGATAGCGATGGAAATTTGCATGAATGAGAAGAACAGCGAGGAACTTAACATCAAAGCAGGTGATCAAAGAGTCGATCAAGGTAAGTTACCGGCCGCTGTGGCCGAGCGGTTCTAGGCGCTTCAGTCCGGAACTACGGTCTCAGGATCGAATCCTGTCTCGGGTTGGATATTTGTTATGTCCTTAGGTTAGTTAGGTATAAGTAGTTCTACGTTTTAGGGGACTGATGACCTCAGATGTTAAATCCCATAGTGCTCAGAGCCAAGGTAAGGTATTCTGCTACCAAGGTAGCAAACTAACCGACGGAAGGAGGTATAAAAAACTGACTAACACTGACAAAAAGGGCATTCCTGTCCAAGAGAAGTCTACTAGGATAGAACATAGGGCTTAATGTAAGGAACAAATTCCTGAGAATGTACGTTTGGATTGGTTGATTTGCGGGAGTGGACCAAACAGCGGGGTCTTCGGTCCCATACGTTTGGAGCACAGCATTGTATGGTAGTGAGATATGGATAGTGCGAAAACCGGAAGAAAATCGAAGCACTTGAGATGTATTGATACACAATAATGCTGAAATTTAGGTGGTCTGATAAGGTAAGCAATGAGGAAGTTCTCCGTAGAATCGGTGAGGAACGGAATATGTGGAAAAACAAAATGAAGGGACATGATGGTAGGACGTCTCCTGAAATATCAGGGTAGAGCTTCTACTGCACTGTAGGGAGTTGTAGGGGTAAAAGCTGCAAAGTAAGGCAGAGATTGGGATACATCCAGCAAGTAATTGAAGACTTATTTGATAAGTGCTACATTGAGATGAAACGGTTAGCTCTGGAGAGGAATTCGAGGATGGGCCCATCAAACCATATCGAAAATCATATAAAAAATCATAGCTTGGAAACTGTGTGGTGTGGTATTCAGGAGTAATGGGTTTCGGGCTGGGGGTACGCAGCAGTATGGTTCAATAGTCTTATTATCGCCGGTCGGAGTGGCCGAGCGGTTATAGGTGCTACAGGCTGGAACCGCGAGACCGCTACGGTCGCAGGTTCGAATCCTGCCTCGGTCATGGATGAGTGTGATGTCCTTAGGTTAGCTAGGTTTAAGTAGTTCTAAGTTCTAGGGGAATGATGACCTCAACAGTTAAGTTTCATAGTGCTCCGAGCCATTTGAACCATCTTATTATCACATCATTTACAATGCAGGGCCGGTTTTAGGAGATAGGAAATACTGTTACGGCGTTATTCTGAAGTCATGCCACCATGTTTTGTGTTCTGTTCTCAATAGCGGTTGAGGTATTAAACCTCATGCACGTTACTCGGTCGACTTTTCTTCTACGCTGACGCAACTTGTAACTTTTTTCCGCTATTGGGGCCCGAATTCTGGCGTATAGCATGGAGGCGTATAATGTAACTACGTCGGTGTGAGAGAAACAGTGAACTGTAAACGAGTTTCCAACTGCAGAATACATTGCCACCAATTGAACTCCACACAGGTACTGTGATCTCATTTTGTAGAAATAGTAAGCAGTTAGTCAACTGCAAACCAGAAGGTTTATTAAACCCTCTTCAATATGGTTTCAACGTTTATAAAAATGTTGGCGTTCGTCGAAACCTTCCGCAAAGTTTTCGTATTGTTCAACTTTGTGCCTTTCAGGTTCAATCTCTAGTCTTGTACAAGCGAATGAAGCTCGAGAGGCGGCGTGGCTCGGGTACCAAAGGGGTCCTAAGTTAGCATCGTACGAGGTAGGTGGTGAGCGGGACCCAGTGCTTGGAGCTGCCGGTGTACGTGTCGAAAAACGACTTGGCCACACCCTGGAGTGATACAGCGGCTTGGTTGTAGCTGAGAGTACCTGTTTGGGAAGCTGTAATTTCGCTGGAGCTCCCCTTTTGCATGGATGAGGGCTTCGACTGCACAATACTGGTGTTACCAGAAGGAGATCGGTGGTAAAGCAATGGGTGGAAGTCTGTAAGGCCGTCACTGTACTCCCTCTGCGCCCTGGTTGCATTTACGCACAGATACTGGATAACTGCATGTGAAGCCGAGTAACTTTATTATAGTGTACCTGCCCATCTGTATGATTTAGTTGAACGTCCTGCAAAATTGTAATTGAGTCTGCCCTTTTGGGGCGCGAATAGTCACACTATTTCGTGACTGGCCAGTGTTCATGTTACAAGGTTGTCATTGATTCGTTCCTGGTGGGGCCCATTATCGTGTCTGCATGTGTGGGACCAGTGGTAACCGATTTATGAGATATTATCGTTCCAATTTAATGATGTATGAAATATGTACAAGACTGACGTCTGAAATAAGATTGTAAGATTACGGCCCTTTATATCCACATTGGTAACAGCAGATGTATTATAATTGTGCAGATTTGTTCTCGGAATTAGTAATTACCTTCAGTAATTGAACATTCCTATTTTATCTGAAGGGGTTTTGCGCCTAAATTTGTTTTGAAATTGTTCGGTAGCCCTCCACAGTAAATGAGCAAATTTTAAATTGTGGCATGTGACAAACAGATGTTTACTAAACTGTAATTTGTTGTTGTGTATTTCTAGCCCTTTTGCTAAAATGGGTTTATATGAACATGGTTTTTAGATTTGAACTGCTATCAGTTTGCTTTTATAAATTTGTTAAAGGGTTACTAGTTATCGAGCTCTAGTTGAAACTTTTAACTGATGTTTTAATTGCTTTGGGTTCAAATTTGACACTGCTGTATCACCAGTATTTTACCCTTGGTACTGGATCACCAGTATTTTACCGTTCGTACTGAATCAATGTGGATATTATCACTTATAAGAAAGCTTTGTTATAGCTACACTCTAAAAGAAAAAAAAAGAAAAAGGGTAGGACAATACGATTTTTAATAACTGTTGAATATGAATGGTTTGTTCATAAATTAGTTTTAAAGAATATCTGAATTATTATCAGTCTAGCATTTTATCACTCCATCATAGTTCCTACCATACCTTTGGGTTTTGGGCCCATCATGGACTGCTACCATAGGAATGGTATGAGTTATGAAGAAGTGGTGCTGGGGTAACATTAATTAGGACATCCTTTAAAACGAATTTATTAACAAACGATTTTTACTCAGCAGATATTAAAGAATCATATTGTCCTACCCATTTTATTTAATTTTTTTCTTCTTTTAAGGGTAGATATTACAAGGCTTACTCTTAACTGATAATATTTAAACTGATCCAATACCAAGGGTAAAATACCGGTGAAACAGTAGTCTTAAATGGGAGCCCAAAGCAATTATAACATCAATAAAAAGTTTCATCTCAAGCTCGATAATTATTTGTGTTAAAAAATTTAAAATTCCCACTGTTATCTGAATAATACACGTAGCATTCTTCAAATAAATTTATAATAAGAGTCTGACAGCAACACAAAACTAAAAAACAATATTCAGATAAAACCAATTCAGTAGAAGTACCTGAAATACACAACAACAAATTACAGGGGGATCCCGTTATCATTAGTTCTGTGTACACCAATTTTTATCGTGCTTAATTTACTGCTCATTTACTGCTCATTTACTGTACAGAAGTACCGAACAATTTCAAGACAAATTTAGGTGCAAAACCCCTTCAGATGAACGCCAAAATTAAGAGACGTGAACTGTTTAAAAGGTTAATACTTAAGGACAAGTCTGAAGAAAAGACGTCTCCTTCAAAAAGAAGTATTGACAACTAGGTTACATCTTGTAGCCAAGGTACGTTAAAATATAGCCGACAGGTTTCAGTCACATACCAAATTTTATTTACTTAATAATTAAAACATACATGACACGGTTGTTGTCATCTGGTATTTTCTCGCCAATTAATAGCTAGTGAATTCGAACACACCTCTGCTACAAAATGTAACCCACCTGTCAATATTTCCTTCTGAAGTAGAGGTTGTTATGAACGATGAAACCATGGTAAAGGAATTTTATTAAGCACTAAGCACTAAGCACTTAAGCAGCAGATTAGTTGCTCATTATTTATACAAAAAGATTTCTTCCTCCACAAAAAGATTTCATTCAACCACGTACAAATTTTTTAAACGTCCAGTGATTCTATCGACATCAGTAATGTACGACGTTGGGCTGTTCGCTCTCGTAACGTAGGAAACGGTGATACTCATCTCAATGAGTGTGACAGACCAGGTTAATTCGTTAAAATTAGTGAGCGAGGGCTATTTTCTTTTAATTGTAACTATTCACGGACTCTGAACATGCATCCATGTACAAAATTTTGTCTTTTATTATTGTAGCTTCTTTAAAAAAATGTTTAATAACTGTGAATCGCTTAAACAATAATGAATGATGTCATAACCTGGGACCTAGCCTTTCCATGAATTCCTGTTAACCTGGCTTTCTGCAGATCATTTGCTGCAGATGGTGATCAGATTGGCAAAGACAAAGGCACTAGAGAAGCAGTTCTGATATGCTGTTATGATGGAAGCAAGACTGAAGAGAAAACATGATACGTTCATAGAGTTAGTTGATCTGGTTAAAGCGATGAGCAATAAAAACTGCTGCAAGATGTTCGAAAAATAGGGGTAAGCTATATGGAAAGATGGGTAATATACAGTATGTTCAGGAAGCAAGGCGAATCATAAGAGTCGTAAGTCAAGATCGAATTGCGTGTAAAAAGGATGTAACACAGGCATGCAGTCTTTTACGTTTCAGTCTACACCTCTGAGAAGCAACGATCGAAATAAAGTAAAGTTTGAAGAGTGCAATGAAAATAGTGTGTGAGTGTGCCAGAACTCTCCATTACATTGATTAAATATTAGACTGAGTGAAGAAAACAATATAGCCAATTTAAGGCGATTCTTTGCACTGTGTAAGATTCTGCGATTCTCTATGGAAATAAATAAGCACTCAGACATCGATAGTAACAATCTTAGGGCGAAACATGGTAGCACGATTCTAAGCACTGTTATGAGACGGGATCTGTCTGCGAGAGAAAAATTTCCGTTGTTTGGTCGAGAGCTTGGAGACAGAAGACGTGTCACGCTGCATCACACTGAAGGCTTGATTTCATTTATATGGCCAGGAGAGATTTAGATGATGTAACTACCCTTAAAGATGGAATTCAAGGTAAAAATCGCAAGCATAGCGTAATGAGCAATTGCAGGGTTAGGTTCGTGATTGTTAGTCCGAGTCTCCATGTTTCGCTTGTCAGTTAAAGAAGCCTTCTTATCGTCCAGATAATAATACATAAGCTCCACATGTAATTCATAAGCATGCTGTGGTTATTAAAACTTAACGTAACTTTGAAATTGAAATAATTTGTTAATCTGGCACTGTGTTATTATTGATACTTATAAGTTCATTGTCAGGCATTTCACCATTATTGATACTTCTCAAGCTGTTATTGGTCATGATGATACCTGATATTTTTAAATAGACTTACTTTCTGAAATACCTTCTTACAAGTTATTTAGTAGGTAACTCGACCCAAGAAAACTCCTTTTTAATAATTTCATTCCTAGTAACACTAAGCTTTAGCCGCTGCTGCTGCATGCTGCTGCGAATTGCTGTAAACCACTTGGAAAAAAGGCAGTCATCGAAAGAGTTGAGTGCAAAACGTCGGGCCAAAATAGAGACACTGTTAAAATACAACATGTCATGTACTCTATTCCAGTAAATTCCGTTGCGCAAGTCGGATTCTGTATCACTTGTAAATTCTTATTCAAATACGCAATCAGGGAGCTTAGGTATTCATTGTTAGAGGTTCATTTGTTCCTGTAGTTTTTCGTAGTCAAATATGCAGTCAGACAGCTTAGCCAAAGATTAGTTTTACGTTTTTCATGTAACGACCTGTTGAGGGCTTAAATGACAGTGAAACCGACACTCATACAACACGCACACAGTGTTATGAGGGTCAGATTGCGATTACTGATAGCTCAGGTTGCTTATCGAGTCCATTTTCACAGACGAAGATGGCCTTTAATTGTTCGAGGTACGTTAGAAGGGAGGACATAAGAAGCCGACTATCGCTAGCAAAAAGGACATTTCATGCCAGTAGCACTAGTTGTGTGCAACATGGTCCTTAATTTGCGGAAGTAATTTCTAAGTATGTACTCTGTGAGCACAGCATTGTACTGTAGTGAAATACGGACTGTGGGAAAAGCGGAGTAGATCTGAAATATGTGGGATGTGATGATATAGAAGAATGTCAAAAATTTATGTGGACTGAAAAGTTATGTAATGAGGAGGTTATCCACAAAACTGGTAAGGAAAGTAATATCCAGAAAACACTAAGAAATGTCCTAATGGTAGGACATCTGTTAATATGGAGTAGCTTCAATGGTACTCGTCGAAGTAGTGGGTTGGTTCAAATGGCTCTGAGCACTATGCGGCTTAACTTCTGAGGTCATCAGTCGCCTAGAACTTAGAACTAATTAAACCTAACTAAGGACATCACACGCATCCATGCCCGAGGCAGGATTCGAACCTGCGACTGTAGCGCCTAGAACCGCACGCCCATTCCGGCCGGCGAGGTAGTGGGTAGAAACTGTAAAATACAGAGAATCTAATACATCCAGCAAATAACTGACGTCATGGGTTGTAACTGCTACTTTGTGATGCAAAGTTTGGCAGAGGAGAAGAAAGCTTGGCGGGACGCATCAGATCAGTCAATAAACTGATGACTCAAGAAAATAACAAAGGGTTCGATACAAATATCGCTGCTAAACACCTTCAACGAAGGCACCTCCAGGACCACAGTGTTAGAGAGTTATAGTGGCCAATCATTCTGATTCTGCGGCAGTAGGGTCAAAATCAAATGCCACATTGACATAGCATCAGAGGGTACAACTGGGATACCACGCTTTTACAGAAACGGAGGGACCAAAACACAGGGGCAGAGGGTCCAGGATATATACTTCCGCCATCAAGTAGCGGAGTCCATCTAGATACCTTAGTGATATAGTTGAAGGACCTTTTCACTCGACGACATCTTGATATTGATCCACGAGCAGGGGTGAGTCATGAGGACATGTTGCTGATTAGCTCAGTCCGAACTGTTTGCAGAAACCATCACGCTGGTGTAAGGAATAACTGTAGTAGCGGAGTCAATGACTTATATAGCCAGTCGCTGTGACCTAGAGGTTCTAGGCACATCAGTCCGGAACAGCGCTGCTGCTGCGGTCGCAGGTTCAAATCCTACCTCGGGCATGGATTTGTGTGTTGCCCTTAGGTTAGTTAGGTTTAAGTAGTTCTAAGTCTAGGACACTGATGAGCTTAGATGTTAAGTCCCAGTGGTTAGAGCCATTTGAAACAGTTTGACTTATATACGAGAACTACTCGGAAAGTAAGGAACGACTGGTCGCGAAATGGAAGCCGCAGTGAAAATCAAAACTGTTTTATTTGTGACAGTTAGCTACACAATCCAGCGGCTCACCATTGTCGCCTCTCTGACTTAAGCTCTCCACTACTAAAATATCGTCGTCACAGAAGGATGCCTAGAAAATAGATTCTCCAGACGAGTGTGGGTGACAGCCGTGAGATTTCTCCTGATTTCCTGCAACCCCACATAACGTAACTTTCCGACCATTTTCTACGCTGTACTGCAGCTCGTTTTCTTTGTCAAAATGATGCATTCGAAACCAGAGATTTATTTGAGCAGAAATAAAAATAATAGGGAGACAATTTCGGGCTCCACAATGGGTGAACAACACGTCCCATCCAAATCACAGAAGGACCGTGTTCATTGCACCTGCATGTCATCATCATCATCATCATCATTTAAGACTGATTATGCCTTTCAGCGTTCAGTCTGGAGCATAGCCCCCCTTATACAGTTCCTCCAAGGTCCCCTATTCAGTGCTAACATTGGTGCCTCTTCTGATGTTAAACCTATTACTTCAAAAACATTCTTAACCGAATCCAGGTACCTTCTCCTCGGTCTGCCCCTACTCCTCCTACCCTCTACTGCTGAATCCATGAGTCTCTTGGGTAACCTTGCTTCTCCCATGCGTGTAACATGACCCCACCATCTAAGCCTGCTCGCCCTGACTGCTACATCTATAGAGTTCATTTCCAGTTTTTCTTTGATTTCCTCATTGTGGACACCCTCTTGCCATTGTTCCCAGCAATCATCCTAGCTACTTTCATATCCGTAACCTCAACCTTGTTGATAAGGTAACCTGAGTCCACCCAGCTTCGCTCCCATACAACAAAGTTGGTCGAAAGATTGAACGGTGCATAGATAACTTAGTCTTAGTACTGACTTCCTTCTTGCAGAAGAGAGTAGATCGTAGCTGAGCGCTCACTGCATTAGCTTTGCTACACCTCGCTTCCAGTTCTTTCACTATGTTGCCATCCTGTGAGAATATGCATCCTAAGTACTTGAAACCGTCCACCTGTTCTAACTTTGTTCCTCCTATTTGGCACTCAATCCGTTTATATTTCTTTCCCACTGACATTACTTTCGTTTTGGAGATGCTGCATGTGTGACCGAGAAATGTCATGAAGATGGAAATGCATCACAGTTACGTTATGTGGGGTTGCAGGAAATCAGGAGAAATCTCACGGCTGTCACCCACACTCGTCTGGAGAATCTATTTTCTAGGCATCCTTACGCGCTCAGGGTACGCCCAAAACTGAGACGAGCGACATGACACTGACTACGGGCATGCTAGAGACACTGTCCAACACGTCTGTGCAAAACTTTATCGGATTCTCATTGTGGTTTCACGATCATCGTTGCTTACTTTCCTAACAGCCATCGTAAATATAGTGTCTCTTCGGGTTATGTCATCTCGTTGTTGAAGGGAAAGTCGGGCGTCAATGGGAGATGTAGTTTCTGGAAGCACAGATAAAGTCTGTCGTTTACAAGAAGAATGGACGTCGGTTATTAAGTTCCACTTATCTTGCCCACTCAGACGAGAGTATTTGTACCATCTACATGTTGGTTACACCATACTCACCAGGCACCTTTCGTTGACTGAATGGCTACTATGCATTGTCTTTGCGTTTCCATTTGTATACTGTTCACTCCAGCAAGACGACGAATTGCGTTACCTGGATAGCTGCATTGTGTGCTATTGCAGGTAGATTCAATGGCTATTTTTTGTGTTTTAATAAATGGTTTTCACGTGATAGGAACACAACGATAGGGTATCTGAACAGGAAGAGGAAGTGGATTACTGTATAACAAATGATACTGTGTAATTTCAAGAAAACGTGGTACTGTTCGTATCTTCGTGACAAACGGAGTTACAGAAACGGCAGGCAGGCTGATTAATGACACTTTGGAAGTTAAACAGGACATGATTATTACTATTTTTTGATTTTGCTTCTAGACAAAAATTATTTGTGGTGTTCAGTACAAATGGGTAATGCTGTGTACAGAGTAAATTTCATGTTTTGGTTACAGTAGCATTTCTGTGCCTTCTTAAGAAACCATCGCTTCATATAAATACTATCAAACAGTGAGTGGATATTTTTCTATTCTACGTTAAGTGTGCTAATATCGGCCGTGATCTCTTTGTGTAAAGAGGGCGGCGATATTTCGAGGAGGCGATGAGTCATATACGTGCGAGAGGCCTTTAAGTAACGTGTCTATGGATTTCATCAAAGGCTGTCTGACATGAGATGTGCTAGGTCGGACTCGGGAAGAGTATTCAGCGGCAGAACAGCTTGGTGTCATTCTCGCAGCATAAACTATTCGAAGTTGTATACGTCATTATGTCACAGACAAGACGGAAACAATTTCTTGTTCTCACAGTGGCTCTTAACTTGCCAAGTATTGCTCCAGAGTATTTATGAATAATATTGTTACCATTTCTTATTCTTGGTAACTTGATAGTGCCTCCTAGATTCACTTATATGTTACAGGGTTTAATGTCGACAGCGGTTATCCACTTTCAGATTTTTCTGCACAAAGGAGGTTATTTGGTCAATGGCTACTGTGGGCACATCACTCTCTTCTTTTTCTCAGAAAAGTTGCCAACATTTCGTCGGCGAGAATCGTGCTGTAGGGCTGCTGTGCTCCCGAAGGAAGCCAATTTCTCGGCGACAAAACCGTGTCTCCAGGGGATGTTTTCTGCAGCACGGCCCCTACGGAAGAAAGTCTGCTGAGTGGGAGGGTTTGTGGGGGCAGGCGCCTAGTGCCTGCTGTGTGACGTCACCGCCAGTTGACATCCTGCAAATCCCGCACGCCACTCGCGAATGACGCGAGCGAATCCGACCATTTGCCGAGTGGCATCCTGTGTTGTCGCTGGCGTTTCCATTCTTATGATCGACGCAGTGTTCCGTATCTCATTCGAAGCGGAAAGAAAATATGTCGGAACGTTGGGAAAGGAGTAAAAGTTCCCAACTATAGTGTGAAGTGTTACGTGTTCCTGTGGCTTCTGGTTATCATTTGCACGGACTGTTACGCTTTTTACCTATTAAGGAACTTACTGGTGTGGTCTCTCCAGCCTCGTCAATTTGCGTCCTTTCATTAACATTATTTCTCTGCATTTGGATCTATACGTATTTCCTGATAAGTCACCGTGATTATTTTCATTATTGGGACAGGCTTGGCTATATTCGAAAAACGTAAAGCGAAAATCTTACAACGAAACTGTACACACCGCGAAGGGTGTAACCAAGAGTGATTAAAACAAATTTTATTTTTAAATTGCTGCCTGTCAATTCACATCCATCTGCATATGCGTATGTTGCTGACGTAGTGGGGTTCTCGCAGAATAAGACTCGCACTCGTTCCACTTTTTCCCGTATTACAGCTGAGGATGGTCGACCTGACTAGTACTTTTTGGAATCATGTACAGATACGCTCTTATCAAAAGATTTCATCACCCTGTTAAAAATTGGGGACAGTTTGTACAAAATCTGTATCGGAGGGCGCTTAATATTGCAATCAGATTTTTTAATTTTGTTCTGTACTGTAATCTCACCGAGATATTGTCATTCCGGATGGTGCTGCTGTTGGACTAAGTGTACTTTTGAATGCGCGTTTCACCACAACGATACAGCCTGAATTTGCGTAAATGTATTTACTATCACCAAACTCCATTCCATTGTTGGTCCTTCCATTCGGATATGTGAATAGAGACATATATGCAGAGACCAGAAGAATCATTTGCAGCACACTATTTAACCATAGTAGATAATGAGACCTGGGTGTCTCCCGGAGCATACAACTTAATATAATTTACGGGGATGCAACCGGGTGACGTCATCGACAATGCCGATATTTCGACAAGAGACCACTCTGTAATTTTCAAGTAAAAAATGCAGCTGGAAAGCACTGTGTAAAGAAATACAAAACCTCAGTTTGGAGAGCAATTCGGAAAAAAATGGTGAAATTTTATGGGACTTAACTGCTAAAGTCATCACACTACTTAACCTAAATTATCCTAAGGCCAAACACACAGACATCCATGCCCGAGGGAGAACTCGAATCTCCGCCGGGACCAGCCACACAGTCCACGGCTGCAGCGCCTCAGACCGCTCGGCTAATCCCGCGCGGCCGCAACTCTGAAAATAACACACACACACACACACACACACACACACACACACACACTGTAAGCACTAGCGACACCACACCAATCAAAGATGACCGACGCCAGAAGTTATCGAATGTGATAATTACTGAACAATGTGTGAGGCATCAATAACTCTGCTCCTCTGCTCTTGAAAGATTACACACAGAATTTCAATAAAAATCACCTCTATTTACAACGTTAGCTGTTAATTAAGTTTCACTGCTTCCTTGTAACACTTTCCCAATGGCTGGTGTTGTTATATTCCAAGTGTGACCTGTGGCACGACATTCTGAGATCACCTTTCATAGGAATGGATACACTGGAAGGCACTTACAAGGTAGGATTTCAAATAAGATTGCTAGTACTCTGCGGATATATGATGTAAAATATGGTTTCCGACCTCCATCCAAGATTATAGAACTTTTAGGTTCCGTTAAGGACGATATTGTTTTGCACAAGGTGGGTGTCCATTCTATGTCTTGCGGTTGTGGCATATCATATATTGGTCAGACTAACAGGCCCGTGTAGGACAGGTTCACTGATCGTAAACATTACACACGCTTACAATAACCTAGCTAATCGGCTAATGCACAACATTGTCTTACAAGAGGAAGGCCTCAGACACGGCCGCCCGATTCGGCTCAGATTTGGCAGGTCGCTTGTGTACAACCTAAAACGGAGGAATCTAAGATATTTTTGGTCAACACCCCCGCGTTTTTGAGAAAATCACCCCTAAAATTTATGACGAGCAACCGACTCAAAAATGGCGGAATCGATAGATAATTGTAAATAGAGCATGTTTCATCATCAGATATAGGGTCCGTAAACGCGTACTTTTCCAGAAATCGAGGTAAGATACCTTTGCAACTGCCGCTTCTGTACCCACATGGTAAACGCTTTTCCCCCGGCTCATCGATAGCGCAACAGCTAAGGTAATTGGCTGGGAATCAGTGATACCTGGTGAGTGTTTTTCTTTTCGTTTGTATTTTTCCATATCTTGTTTTATAGGGATAGGAGGGTTAATAAGGTAAGTAAAAAAATGGTTCAAATGGCTCTGAGCACTATGGGACTTAACGTCTATGGTCATCAGTCCCCTAGAACTTAGAACTACTTAAACCTAACTAACCTAAAGACAGCACACAACACCCAGCCATCACGAGGCAGAGAAAATCCCTGACCCCGCCGGGAATCGAACCCGGAAACCCGGGCGTGGGAAGCGAGAACGCTACTGCACGACCACGAGATGCGGGCAAGGTAAGTAAATCAGTAAGGAATGATAATAATAAGGTAGGCAAACAAATTTCTCAAACCTCTTGGGATAGTAAACAACTAAAATGATACTCCAGGTCACTTTACAATGGCTCTTCCAGTCACCGTTACGTGTCCTCATTTTTCTTCGAACAACTAGACGGATGGTACTTGTCATATAAACATTCGAAACAAATATACTCACGGCACCAAGAACATCTAATGAATGCAATCTTTCGACAGCTACACTGTTCCTTCCGAAGAGTCGGCGGAAAATAAACTTGGAATTATTTTTGATGCGCACCACGCATACGATATCATTGCCTGAAAAATCGGTGCTGAAAGTTGATTATGAAGTATGCTGTGAATAGTTATGGCATACGTGCGGTTGTGCAATTCCCGCTGGGTTTCCAGAAGCACACTGCAATTCTGAAGCCTGGAAATAAAGTTTTTAACCTGGCGATAGAAATAAACATTACACGGTTGGCACACAGGTGTGCAGTTTGGCGGTATTACTTTTACCGTGCACGACGGCTGACCCTCGCCATCTATAAACATTGTGTCATATATTGTAGTATTAATTTGTCCACTCCAGGAACCCAATATTAGACAAAACTTGGTGTAAGAAACGTATGGTTTTAAAACATTCTCAAGAAATGTTCTGTAAATCGCATTCGTCAGTCTCCCGGATTTGGAGCAGGTAATGTCAACATTTTTCAACGAGTCGGTTAAACGATTGACCTCTTCTATAACCCGAGGACCAAATGTAACAGTCGTTTCTTGTAAACACAGGAAAACCTTAGGCAACGCTTTTCCAGAGGCTGTGACGGCATACTGCGCCGTGTACGAATGTGTTAGTTTGTTTTTACTACCAACTGCGACAAGGGTTCGTTTTTCTCCCTTATGCGATAACGTGCGTCGAATATTCACCCGATACTCGCATCCTGTTTGACCGGTGTTGATCACGTAATCACGATTAAAACCGGTCATAAGTGACGCCGTTTGCGTGCTGAAAGGAGCCGTCACTTTCTGTATATCTACTATATTTTGTACCTCCTTATGAGAGACGTATTTAGTGACGTGTAGTTGACGAATCTTATACTCCGATTTGAAATTTCTTGCCCAAGACAATGATGCAGCATACGTAAAATCCTTGTTGGCGGTATATTGAAGCGCTGCACCAGCAGCCTACTCCTGAAGTATGCTTGTTGTTACAGGGTGTTTCAAAAATGACCGGTATATTTGAAACGGCAATAAAAACTAAACGAGCAGCGATAGAAATACACCGTTTGTTGCAATATGCTTGGGACAACAGTACATTTTCAGGCGGACAAACTTTCGAAATTACAGTAGTTACAATTTTCAACAACAGATGGCGCTGCAAGTGATGTGAACGATATAGAAGACAACGCAGTCTGTGGGTGCGCCATTCTGTACGTCGTCTTTCTGCTGTAAGCGTGTGCTGTTCACAACGTGCAAGTGTGCTGTAGACAACATGGTTTATTCCTTAGAACAGAGGATTTTTCTGGTGTTGGAATTCTACCGCCTAGAACACAGTGTTGTTGCAACAAGACGAAGTTTTCAACGGAGGTTTAATGTAACCAAAGGACCGAAAAGCGATACAATAAAGGATCTGTTTGAAAAATTTCAACGGACTGGGAACGTGACGGATGAACGTGCTGGAAAGGTAGGGCGACCGCGTACGGCAACCACAGAGGGCAACGCGCAGCTAGTGCAGCAGGTGATCCAACAGCGGCCTCGGGTTTCCGTTCGCCGTGTTGCAGCTGCGGTCCAAATGACGCCAACGTCCACGTATCGTCTCATGCGCCAGAGTTTACACCTCTATCCATACAAAATTCAAAGGATTGATGACGGCGATATGCATGTGGGCAGCATTTGGTTTACTGACGAAGCTTATTTTTACCTGGACGGCTTCGTCAATAAACAGAACTGGCGCATATGGGGAACCGAAAAGCCCCATGTTGCAGTCCCATCGTCCCTGTATCCTCAAAAAGTACTGGTCTGGGCTGCCATTTCTTCCAAAGGAATCATTGGCCCATTTTTCAGATCCGAAACGATTACTGCATCACGCTATCTGGACATTCTTCGTGAATTTGTGGCGGTACAAACTGCCTTAGACGACACTGCGAACACCTCGTGGTTTATGCAAGATGGTGCCCGGCCACATCGCACGGCCGACGTCTTTAATTTCCTGAATGAATATTTCGATGATCGTGTGATTGCTTTGGGCTATCCGAAACATACAGGAGGTGGCGTGGATTGGCCTCCCTATTCGCCAGACATGAACCCCTGTGACTTCTTTCTGTGGGGACACGTGAAACACCAGGTGTACCGCCAGAATCCAGAAACAATTGAACAGCTGAAGCAGTACATCTCATCTGCATGTGAAGCCATTCCGCCAGACACGTTGTCAAAGGTTTCGGATAATTTCATTCAGAGACTACGCCATATCATTGCTACGCATGGTGGATATGTGGAAAATATCGTACTATACAGTTTCCCAGACCGCAGCGCCATCTGTTGTTGAAAATTGTAACTACTGTAGTTTCGAAAGTTTGTCTGCCTGAAAATGTACAGTTGTCCCAAGCATATTGCAACAAACGGTGTATTTCTATCGCTGCTCGTTTAGTTTTTATTGCCTTTTCAAATATACCGGTCATTTTTGAAACACCCTGTACATTCTCGTGACGACAACGAGATACGACAAATCAGTCGTATGTCCACTTATTTATCGCCTGGTATTTGTCGTATCTTGTCCCTCCTTTAACGATATCACTTTCCCACAATTTCAAGTCCTTCTTCCATTTCAGGGCTGTTGTTGCTCCATTCTTTTGCAATGTTTGTAAGTTCCAATTTGGATGATTCCTGGCTTGCGCTACCGCCTTTACTTTTACTTCTATGGGTAGTTCAATCGCTTAGTAACCGGTTCGTAATACTCATCGGGAAGGGATGAAGCACATATTCCCAGTGACGTGCAGATTTCCAAAGTGTTATGACCACTTTGCGATTCACTAGTCGGGATATCTTCCACTGGATCACCTTCTGCTTCGTCTTCGCGGTATAGTACTTCAGTATCAACAAAAGTCATTTCGTTCGTCAGCTCCAAAACTCGCTCCTATCAATCTGGAACGCCGAGAAACAGAACTGCCTGCTTCCGGTAGTGCATTAATAATGCATCTGTCTTGCAACACTTTTACAAACCAAAACACAGCGTCGGTAATTTCCCGCTCGCCATCGTCTGTGACAGGATCCCAACTACATATTATAGCGCTAGTCGAAGGGTGTATATCCCCCATTATTCAGATTATGCACCTGAAAGATATGACACAACAAACAATAACTAGTTACTACGGCATAAACAGACGAGCTAATTACTACTAACTACATACAGTACTCGTTAAAAAAATGTTCAAATGTATGTGAAATCTTATGGGACTTAACTGCTAAGGTCATTAGTCCCTACGCTTACGCCGGAGTGGCCGTGCGGTTCTAGGCCCTACGGTCTGGAACCGAGTGACCGCTACGGTCGCAGGTTCGAATCCTGCCTCGGGCATGGATGTGTTTGATGTCCTTAGGCTAGTTAGGTTTAATTAGTTCTAAGTTCTAGGCGACTGATGACCTCAGAAGTTAAGTCGCATAGTGCTCAAAGCCATTTGAACCATTTGAACCCTACGCTTACACACTACTTAACCTAAATTATCCTAAGGACAAACACACACACACACCCGTGCCCGAGGGAGGACTCGAACCTCCGCCGGGATCAGCCGCAAAGTCCATGACTGCAGCGCCCTAGACCGTTTGGCTAATCCCGCGCACAGTACACGTCATATGTTACTTACGGAAGAACACTGTATACATTCACAAAACGTATTTCAATCGGCGCATTAGCGATGGAAAAATCATTACATGTATCCACGAGGTTCGCGGCAGCCTAATGACGGAAAACAACTCTTTCCTATTGACTTCTTTAAGGCTCGTGCTGGACACCTTCACTCTTCCAGGTTCACAACTACGATATGACGAAGAGGCAACTGGGACAACATAACTCTCCCCGCGTGCATTCAGTCCCGTGCATTCCGTCCCGTGCCTCGTTGTAAACAAGCGTCGCGTGGTTGGCTATCTGTGATCGCTCTTGAGGAATTCGCAGCACTCTTACTGGGAGTTGTTTTCATGTGACAAGGCTTAAAAGTTTATTCCTTTACTAACACACGACGTTTGGGAAATTAGTTTGCCTACCTTATTATTATCATTCCTTATTGATTTACTTACCTTATTAACCCTCCTATCCCTATCACTTGAGATATGGAAAAACACAAACGAAAAGAATAATACCCGCAAGGTTTCTTCGAGATTCTAACCCGGGTTCTCCGATTCCCAGCCAGTTACCTTGGCCGTTGCGCTATCGCCGCTATCGGCCATAAGCGTTTACCATAAGGATACAGAAGGGGCAGTTGTAAAAGTTCTTTCCTCGATTTCTGGAAATGTTTGCGTTTGCGAACCCCATACCTGGTGATGACAAATGCACTATTTACAGTTATCCATCGATCCCTCCAATTTTGAGTCGATTGCTCGTCATAACGTTTAGGGGTGATTTTCTCAAAATTGCGGTGGTGTTGACCCAAAATATCTTAGATTCCTTCGTTTTAGGTTGTACACAAGCGACCTGCAAAATTTGAGCCGAATCGCTTGGCCATGTCTGAGGCCTTCCCCTTGTTAGCACCAGTCACCTCATGGAATACAACAACACGAAGATCTTGGCATGCTCTTCCAACTTTGGGGATAGAGTTATTAAGGAAGCAGTATAAATCAGAAAGTGACCTCGTAAGCAGAGATGGCTGTTTTCGCCTAAATTATGTGTGTATCCCTGCTCTATTTCTTGTCAAAAAACAGAGGGACAGATGTAATACTACCTCATGCGTTGTTCAGTAATGGTCACTATCGATAACTTCTGACTCCGGTCATCTTTGGTTGATGTACTGGTGATAGTGTTTACATTGTGTGTGTGGGCGTGTGTGCGTGTGTGTATGTATTTTTGTGTATTTTATCTTTCCGGAATGGCTCTGCAAACCGAGATTTTATATTTCCTTTTACAGCGCTACGCAGCTGCGATTTTGCATTGAAAATGACAGGTGATCACCTGTCCATATAATGGTGGTTGTCGACTACGACGCCCGGCTTCATTCCCTTAAGTTATTTAGACATGCTGACGCGTACTAACACTTATCCTGCACCACCCCGTGCATAGTACATGAGCAGTAAATAATGGAATTAGTAATGACGATGATAATAACGATGATGACGATAGGTACAGTAACGAATGGGGATGTTTTCTTCTTTTTTTGTTATGTTTTCTACTATTTTTTTTATTTACGTGCACTGTTATTTATTGTTGACTTAAAGTGTGTCGAATGTAGCAGACTTGGGAAACATTATCACCTCTTCAACAATGATTTAATATTTATTTGATCCCTTAATGTGCTTATATTTCATCTTCTCTCCTCTGTCTTGATGATCAGCGTGTATTTTTATGTGCTAAGGAGCAAGAGCCTCATCCAGTGACAGCCAAACGTGAAGTGTTGAAGAAAGCAAAGCTATACACTGAAGGAACAACAAGATAGTGTCCATCCTTCGCTGTAATTTGTCTGTGCCGCATATCCAGTGAAGAAGATCGAAGCAGCTGTATCACTTTAACAGCTACAAAACAAATGCTCGTGTAGAACAGGAACTGCAGACATCTTACAAAATATATACACAAAGTGGATTTTCATTGTGTTCAGAAATGTTATTTGTTAAAAGAATACTTCCAGACCAGATTTTCTGCTCCAGTTTTTGGGCTAGCCTACGATTAACTCAATAACTAAAGTAAATGCTTTGGTCGAACAGAAAGCCACGGGTGTGGTTTCAGCTGCACTGGATATTTCCTGGTTCTGAATGGTAATACACTTGTCTTGGCCCCTGCACATGTTTTTCTTTTTCTTTAAGTTATTTATTTATTATATCATTGCATCACCATCAAATCAGTGATGTGGACCATTCAAATGAACACATGGTATTCAAAGACACACATATTTGTATAGGAATGCTTTTCTGGCTTTTGCAAGTCTACGATTTAAATCCGCTATACTGCACTGGTTTGTACAGACATAGATTGCTTTCCTCAGGGAAGAGCTCTGCTGCTTTTCAATATGGAGGAGACATTAAGAAAGATTTATCTAACATTATAAATCAATTAACTTCTTGGTGCAAAGGTCGGTGTCTAATATCTTTACTGCATTATCGATTTCGGGACCACCAGCGCCGTCTTCAGATGCAAGTTATACTGCACCAGTTTGGATTCTGGAGAAGTATGGAAGTAATTCCAACTGATCATACGGCTGCGAACCCCACCTCGGATCACAATGGAAGGTTTAAAAGTTTCTAAAAGTGTAAAACTGGAAGTGAAATGTAGTTTACCTGGAAATCCAGGAGCATAGCCATGTGGTTCAATAGAAGGATGTTAAAATTAAGACTACATACGATGTACTGTATGAACAACTGTTAAGTTCACAGAAGAGGAAATAAAGTAAGGGGAATTTTACCAAACGATGGGGCATCTACTACGGTATTTGTATATAATAGAATTAACATTGGAAGCAAACTTCTTCATCTTTGCCTAGCTACTGCAACCTGCAGCCATTTGAACTCATTTACTGTAGTCAAACCTTGGTCTAAAACTGCAGCCAAACTCCGCCCGAACAGTCCATGAAGGCCACACGGCCGCCATGTCATCCTCAACCCATTGACGTCACTGGATGTGTATATGGAGGGGAATGTGGTTAACACACCGCTCTCCCCACCAAATGTCAGTTTACGAGACTAGAGCCACCACTTATCAATAAAGTAGCTCCTCAGTTTGAAACCTTGGGGTACCGCTATAATTTTCAACTCCATTACCAAATTCGCTGTGATTGATGCCTCACGATGTGTTCTGTCAACTGGTCCCTTATTTTACTCAAGTTGCACCTCAACTTTCCTTGCTCCCCAACTAAATTCAGTATTTCTGAGCCGTAGCGACTAGCTGTAGGGTGTTGTACTTGCACCGCTGATATCAATATTCGGCTACCTTGCTATCCTTGACGGCCGCCCCCCCCCCCCCTCTCCACCACCAGCGGCTTCCCGGGTGAACGTGTGACGAGAGAGTTTCCGGTCGGCGTTCAACAAGCCAATTTGTGTTCAAACAAGCCCGCGTCCCTAACCGTGGCTCATGCTCCTCGCCGTACTCGCCGCCATTGCCTTTCGTCGCGCCGGAAGTACGATGCCCATCATTGGGCGCCTCGACGTTCAAAATTGCGGTGGGCTCGTCTTCTCATGCTAAACAGCTTCCCAGCTCGTAATTTGCAAGCTCAAGTTACCTACGACTTGTATTCTGTGTTCAACTAAGAAGATTCCAGAATGAGATTTTCACTCTGCAGCGGAGTGTGCGCTGATATGAAACTTCCTGGCAGATTAAAACTGTGTGCCCGACCGAGACTCGAACTCGGGACCTTTGCCTTTCGCGGGCAAGTGCTCTACCAACTGAGCTACCGAAGCACGACTCACGCCCGGTACTCACAGCTTTACTTCTGCCAGTATCCGTCTCCTACCTTCCCAACTTTACAGAAGCTCTTCTGCAAAGACGGATACTGGCAGAAGTAAAGCTGTGAGTACCGGGCGTGAGTCGTGCTTCGGTAGCTCAGATGGAAGAGCACTTGCCCGCGAAAGGCAAAGGTCCCGAGTTCGAGTCTCGGTCGGGCACACAGTTTTAATCTGCCAGGAAGTTTCATATCAGCGCACACTCCGCTGCAGAGTGAAAATCTCATTCTGGAAACATCCCCAGGCTGTGGCTGAGCCATGTCTCCGCAGTATCCTTTCTTTCAGGAGTGCTATCTCTGCAAGGTTTGCAGAAGAGCTTCTGTAAAGTTGGGAAGGTAGGAGACGGATACTGGCAGAAGTAAAGCTGTGAGTACCGGGCGTGAGTCGTGCTTCGGTAGCTCAGTTGGTAGAGCACTTGCCCGCGAAAGGCAAAGGTCCCGAGTTCGAGTCTCGGTCGGGCACACAGTTTTAATCTGCCAGGAAGTTTCTTAACTAAGAAGATTGTTGAATGTTATTGTGGCATTGGTAGCTGCCGGAGATGGTTCTGAACTTGGTTCGGCAGTGGCTATTTTTAGGGGGCTGATGTTCCTCATTTAGTTTCTCATCATCTGTGGAGTGTGTCTTTTAAGTGGTTTTCCATGCAAATTTTAACTTGTTTTAGCACAAATTGACAGATTTTTGACTGATGGCGGTTGTGTACGCGCCTGGCAGCCGTAGAGTTAATGGTTTAATCATTTGTCACGGTAGGATTTGGTATGTTTATTTAATGTTGAAAGTGCCTTAAGGCAATTGGAGGTGATGTCTGTTTCCTGCTTATTTATTTGGAGAGGGTAATGTTAGAGTATTGCTGCATAAGAATTTGGGGACATGCGTATCATATATTCCAGTGTGGCCGTGATTTGACTTTGTTTTCATTGAAATCTATTTGTGCTGCAGGCCATTTGTTAAGTCAGTTCGTTTCCTGGCGTCGGTGCGGTTATCGATCCTTGTCTGGACAGCTCATTGTGAGACCGGTCGGAATATATATAAATATATACCGCCTGTTAGTGAGCGTGTGCACAAGCCGTGGGGAGTGAATGCTCATATTGCCTGCCGGTCGTGGCGTTTCCATATACTGCTGTGGGCCTTACCGCTGTTCTCTAACGTTAGATACAATTTCGGAATCATTCTGAGTCATTATGTCCGTCAGATCAGTGAGGCCACTATGTTAATATTAGCGTTTCTGTAAGTCATTTTACTGGTTGAGTTATTACTAGCCATTCTTATATAACACTGATGTTAATCATTAATATCTTTAATGAATGTGAAATTGTTATTTTTTCCTGTGTGCCAGTTTTGCGACCTTGGTTGGCCCACTTTGCATTTTTAGTATAAGTATGTTTCACTGTGGACCTTTATGTGGGCTGTTCAGTTTTCTTAAGCGTTAAGATCTTTGTGTTTTTAATGAAGTTGTGGTATCATGTATGTGGCTGAGTAACTATGGGTTGGAAGTGTGTAGTGTTACTAGTCATTTGAGACGTTGTTAAACAAGAACGATTGCTTGTGATTGATTATATCACGTTGGCTACTATCTATGATTTTGATTGCGGACGCAAAATATGATTCTTATTCGTGTCTATGTAATTCAATTAAAGTGAAGATTTGTATATTGCATCAGTAAGAGGGCAAATGTCCGAATTGAAGTTTATAATAAAGTCTGTTTTGAGTCAAATTAAAATTGTAAAACAATCACAAGCTTGTCCCTCACTAGTGGTCCCGGGCTTCCTATTTCCTATAAATAACTGTGGTGAGGTTGCAATTTTAGATTTTCTAAAGAATTGAGTAGTTCCACGGTTCAACTTCCTCATTAGTTGTCTGTCTCTTGAAATCTTCAGCATCCTCTTGTAGCACAGTATTTGAAAACCTCCTGACGAACGGTTTATGGAATAACGTCCTAGCTATTAAATTTACATTCCATGTTAAAATTCCAGTTTTTCGGAAAATCATTTTTCTATTGTTTGTCTGAACTTTTGACATTATCAGTTACTTTGTTGCCCAGTAATAAACCGCATCTTCTGCTATTAGTGTCGCATTTATTAATTTAATGCCCTTGTAATTGCCTGATTTAATTCGACTGTGTTTTATTACATTGTTTTACTTTGTTGGTATTCATCTTATATGGCCTCCTCGAGATTGTCTGGACTTCGTTTACGTGATCTTCATAGTACTTTGCTGCCTCTGAAAGAACAATAATATCATTGGCAAGCCTCAAGGTCTTATGCCTGCCTCTTAAATTTTAATTTCTTTTCTAAATCTATCTTTGTTCTTTTACGACTTTCCCAATGTACAGGCTGTATAACATTCTCTATTTCTTAACAGTTAGTATTTCCCTTCCATACCCTTACAATTTTGTAATGGCAGTCTAGTGCCAATACAAGTAGTAGGTAACATTGTCTCCATGCATTTTATCTCTGTTAGCTACACAATTTAAGTGCATTGCATCAACATTGTGCAAGTTCTTCTCTGAATCAGCAGGTGCTGAAATGTATAACAACCTTTCCTCGAACTATCTTCTAAAGCACGTCTTAGGGCCAGTATCGCCACACGTGTTCAAGTATCTCTCTAGAATCCAAACTCATGCTGCATGACGTCGGTTTCTACCTGTTTTTGAAATCTTCCGTAAATAATTCGTATCAGTACTCAGCACCACTGATTTATTAAATTGATAATTCGGTAATATTCTCACTGTTCAACGCACCCCTTCTTTGGAAATGGAAGTATTACATTTTTCTTGAAGCGTTAGGATGGTTCACCTGTCTCATATCTTGCACACCAAATAGAATAGCTTTTTGACTCTTTCCCAAAGTTCTCAATAATTCAAAGGGAATGTTATCTGGTACAAGGGACTTATGTGGACATAAGTCTCTCAGTACTCTGTCAAAATCTTCTGGCTGTACAGAATCTCCCATCTCACCTTCCTTCACTTCATCTTACCGTTCTACAACACTTCAAACTTCTTCTCTCTATTTAGATCCCTCTCTATATTCCATTGTCCTTTCAGCTTTCTTTCCTTAGTAGTGTATTGGCATCTGAGCCCTTCATTTTCACATAGCTGCTTCATTATTCTCCAAAGACATAATTAATTTTCTTATTGGTGACGTCCCTCTTTTAAATGACAATCTATACTTCTGCAGCCTTGTATTGCTCGTCTAGATAGTCCACCTTTGCCATATGGCACCACCTGTTAATCTCATCTTCAGACGTCTGTTTTCCATTTATTTGCCTCATTTGCTGAATTATATACTTTGTAATTTCAGTTGAACTAGATTCAATATCTGGTTTCTTGTTAGTTTGTACTGATCCCTGTGCCTTTCCTTTTTTTCCAAATTTCTGCCTTACCATTGTGTAATCTACTGGAAACACACCAGTGTATCCATCTGTTTTGCTCGTATAGAACGGTCTTTCATGATAAAAACGGCACTGTTAACAATAATTAAATTTCCCTCTGTACAAATCTTTGACATGTGGTTTCCCTTTTTATTTCTTCCTGTCAGTCCATGTTCTCCCACTATTTTTAGTTTTCCTCCATTTCCATATACACATTTTTGGTCCCCTATCACAATTCAGTTTTCGTCCACTTATCTGATTAATTTCTTTTATATCATCATTCGATCTTTCAACATCATCATCACCTGTATAGCTAGTCGGAATACATTCATATGCTACTGTATTGGATGTTACCTTTGTTTCTGCCTTGGCTACGATAATGCGTTCACTAAGCGTTTTGTAGTACCTTGCACGCATTCCTCCTTTATTAATCATTATGACACGTACTCCTGAATAATCTGCTGTTGATTTTGTATCATAACCCTGTACTGACTACACAGTAGAGCTGCATATCCTGGAGAAAAGATATCGGCAGTAGTTTCCTTTGCTATCAGCCGTCTACAGTAGCATCATAGTAAGCCATTGTTGCCCATGACAAGGCCAGATCAATCAATCAACCAGTCTGTTTGTAACACCACAGCTCTTATGCTGTATGGATTTATTTTGCTTTTGATTTATTTAATGTCAAATTGTTGATCGTCTGTAAATGTGATTGAATCGATAACATAAAATTGTGTACTCTTTTCCTTGTCAAAACTTTGGTGTCGTGATTTGATTCTATGCAAAGTAGTGTATCTGCAATTTATAATCTTTGTCCCATTTGGAGGGAACAGAACTTATTATATGTAATTTAATTTTGTGTGAATAATTTTTTGTAGAAGTGTCAATATGTGAGAATGTTCTGTTTTATTTAATGTATTTGTTTGCTGTTATGTAAATTGCTGATCCTCACTTAGGGCTTTTAGTTATTTTGTATGTAAAAGGTGTAGTGGTTCCCCTCAGGAACGGAAATGCGTAGCGCGCGCAAATTGTGGTTGGCATAGGTGGAAAAGGTTGAACGGATAGTCAGTCGGAGATGAGCCAGTAGTCGGAGACGAGCCACCAGTCGGAAAGGAGCTACGAGTCTGTGCACTGTCATTATAAAGGTGCATACTGTGCTGATTCAGAGAGAGAGGCTTTTCTGCTACTTTCCAATGCCTCGGATGGGTGGATAAATAGCTGGAACTATTCTGGAATTTGTATGAATCATCGCCACGAAGAAATGACAGAGTCCAGCAATTCTGTCTGCGAATCCACCTACCAACATGCAGTTGCCACCACGTTGCGCAATCACTGTAACGTAATACTATATTGATGTACAGTGAAGGATCAGCCTAATGGCTGTGTTAGTGTGCTGAAATATAAGGTAATTCATATCGGAATTTATTTACCTACCTTGATTTTACTCCTCATCATAATACCTCTCAGGGTCCTCTCCGTTTGAAGTAAAGTGATTACCGAGTGTCCTTAATGAAAGTACATTTATGACCAAAGTTTTACCAATTAATGCCTCTTGAACTTAGTAAAGAGAAAGTTAAAATCAATGATGCTTGTTGAAATAATTTTCCTAGTAAAACTGCTTACTAAAGTGCTGTTACCAACTTCAAACTTTAGGCTGAGTCTTATAAAGTAAATGATCACGTTGTTGTCTGTGGTAACTTCTGAAAGGTGAGTCAGTTTCTTGCAATTTTGTCAACATTGTGTTTCGTTGTAGTAAAAATGAGAAAGCTGCAGTTGTGAAACGTTACATTCTCATGAATGCCAAGTGTTTGTCTCCCTTGTGTGCATATTAACAGTATAAAGACCACTCAGCTTGTGTAAACCCTGAAAGTGATAGTGTTTTTCTGTACCTGTTATAATTTTGAAAATAGTTCCTGCTGCTCTGACTGTTAGCTTCAATCTTAAAACATGTGCGTCAGAGTTCATTGCACTCGCGTGTTGCTAAGTCTAGGTTGTGTCTGTTGTGTTGTCCATTATAGTTACTTATACCTACTTTCATAAACGAGAATGTTAATCTTTCTCTTGCCTAATTAGGCTGGCGACCGTTTCCCTTATTCTAGGAATAGTATAGCTAAACAAAATTTTGTTTGTCACTATTCCAATATTAACGTAATTCTGACTTTCATTTCCGATAAGCCACTTCCATTAGGAACAATACGGTCAACTTAACAAAATTCCTCTCAGAGGGTAACACTGCTCTGTTGCTTTGTGCCATAATTGCTTTTACAAAATTGTTTTATGTTACAACCTGCTTCTAGCATTGAGGTTATGGTACAGTAGTAGCAGAAGGGAGTGTTATACGTGGCTTTTCCGTGACAGGACTATTTGTACTGTTGGGGCATACTACGTAATAAACCAAATTTGGTAATTGATTACGTAAGCTACGTAAACGCAGTTGTAGTGTTAGATGTTGCTACTGCAAGTACTCAACAGCCGGCTCCTCTTCTTCGGAAGTCACATGTTTGTCTGTCTTCTCTACAGATACCCCTCCAAGGTAGCACCATATAAGGTGCGGAAATTTTTACGGAAGAAGCTCGCACCCCACCTCGTCAAGGAGCATGGTTTATGGGGTAAACGTAATGAGATGATAACACACAGTACTGTGATGTAGGAAATTCTGAATCTAACTATGTCCTGATTCTTGCTGTTTTGGCATAAAGCAGGCGCTAGATTCGTCAACAAAATATTCTTAAATAAATCTGAATACATACTTCAAAATGTTAAACTATTGCCATAATCCCTTTAGAAACTATTAATGCTATCACATATTTTCGTTTTGAAAAAGATTGAAATTAATCTTAATTGATTCCAGTGAAACGTTAAACAACCTCGAAACATGTCGTCTCTTTGTTGTTCCATTTCGAAATGCTGAAATTGTTAACGATGCCTTCGTAAGGTTCACCGATATAATGGCAAAAGAGGTGTTGGTGCTTTATGTGATTCACAATTTATGCAAAGCAACTGATGCCTTAAGTCTATAAAAGATTACGTATGAGTGTGGCGCTGGGTCTATCATTTACACCCGTACATTGCTTCACTACGTTAATGCTAGTTCTTTCTTCTTTGTTGTTCATGTAATTTACCATGTTAACCATACGCATACACGTAGTTGTTTGGATGAGTAAACGATCATTTTAGGTGATTACGAGTTTTAAGCTGACTGACGATCTAAGTAGTAATCAGTAATTGTATATTCATTTCAAAGGTAAATCTGTAAGTCGCGTTCTTCGACAAATAACGATAATGGTAATTTCATACCATAGTGTTGCTTTAAAAGCAGGAGGCAGTAAAGTTACTAAAATGATAAAGACTTCAGTTGTCGCTTTGGCGCATTACTCGTCTGACACAAAGCTCCCCTCCAGAAAGAACGTCCAAAAATGAAGGAAAGCTTATATTAAAAAACACGCGGGGTCTCAGAAGAGAGCGTTCTGAGCCTTCTTAAGAAAATGTTTTCCGCCTTAGCCTGAGGGGAGTCACGAAAAAAAATAAGGCAGTGTCTTTAAACCTATTTACTTCTTGAAATGTTTCTGCCATCGTGCTTTGCAGCTTATTCAAATTATATTATTACAAGGTTCTTCAAAAGTAGCATGTCTTACAGATTTTCTAATTATATTTCTCTACGTACGTCAGTAATAAGAACGTTTCCTCATTCTGGATTGTGAAGCCAAAGAGATTCCCCAAGCTTTCGTGAGGCGATTCAGTGCTGAGATGAGTAAGAGTGAAATGACGATGGTAAAAGAAAGGAATGTTCTTCTAGTCCTGTTTGATATAATTTTTCTTGGCACTTGTGTGGAACGTAGAAGAACAAAAATACATGTTTACCGAATGCACATAACGTATGGCCACTGCTTCAGATGTGAAATGTGAGAGCCGTATATAAACTCTGCTGCAGAGACGCTGTAACGGAACGAAACACCTTATTCTACTATAGCACTGGAAGAAACGTACCAACTTTTTATGTAAGGAACGAAAGTTGTACGTGCCATATTTGTGACTGCCGCAGAAAAATGTGGGAGTAGAAATTCAGTGGTGCCCTATTTTCTAAACACTTAACTAATTTTTAAATACATTTATTAATCGGAATATGCAATTCTGAGTACATTCACAAGATACATTCACATTACCAGACCACGGAGCTAATATCTAACAAAATACAACAAGGTAGAACCACCTGTCTCTTATAATTTCTTCGACAGTACAATATGGAGGTACAAGACTCTATAACACTACACAGCAATAGTACAACAATAAAAGGGTGAAAAGGAAGGCACACAATGATCCAGTCTCACCCCAGAATACAATAGCCTAGAATAAACCCCATCAGCCGACACCAAGACTAATTCCATACAGTCAGGTAACGAGAGCACAGAATATAACTAACACATCAAACCAGAGTACCGCGTGAGATACATTCACAGTAAATGAGAACAGCAAACTAGAGAACACCAGTAAGGAGAGATCAAAATTTCAATGGAGACGACAAGAAACAAAATTCTGATTCTGAAGGTTTAATAAACAGCCAGACCAAGAACGAAGTGCTCGGATTAGAGTTGGTATAAGACATGAATGCTTTTCTTCGAACCTCTTGTTCAGTCTGTAGGCAGAAGAAGCAATGGCAAAAAGAAAAATTCAAGAGCGAAGTTAAAATTCACGGTGAAAAGATATCAATGATAAGATTCGTCGTTGACATTGCTACGATCAAGGAAAGTGAAGAAGAATTACAGAATTTGTTGCATATAATGAACAGTTCAGTGTGTTCAGAATGTGGATATTGAGTGAATCAAACAAAGACGAACGTAATGACAAGTGGCAGAAATGAGGAACTTAACATCATACTTGACGATCATGAAACAGAGGAAGTTAAGGAATTCTGCAACCTACGCAGAAGAATAATCCATGACGGACGGAACAAAGAGAACACAAAACGCAGAGTAGTACTACCAAAAGGCGCATTCCTGACCTAGAGAAGTCAACTGGTATCAAAAATAGACCTTAATCTGAGAAAGATAAATCTGAGAATGCACGTTTTTAGTGCAGCATTGTATGCGGGCCCCGTCGAGAGGAGGTGCAAGACGGGAAAAATTCCGCAGGGCCCAGGCCTCAGCGCTTCGGATCCCCCAGAGTGTTCAGTTGTCAAATACCAGACTGCTAATGTAAAATAAATATTTTATCATATAATAAATCAAAGAACATTGCCCCAGCACCAACGATGCAAATCTCGCTCTTTCTTTTCCCTGAACTGCGCTTTCTTTAAATCATTTTGGAGAGCCTACCAAAATGTTTCCCTAACAAATGTGTACGGCAACAGCTGCAAAACGCCGTCATAATTTGGTATGATTGCGACAACAGTCAAAAGTAAGGCATTCTGGTTCTACCACCAGGTGATTTTACAAGAAATATACAGAAAATATTTTGCATTCAAGAGTAAACAAAAAATAAAATAATATTTGTGTATATAGTTGTCTTGAAAGAATAGTGAAAATGAAGACATGAAATGATATGAAAGAGGTATATTGACCATGCTTTTGGTGTGAAATAATGCGGTAATTTGTTCTACTGTTCGTTTGTTGAAAAGCTAATTTACATGGGAACGCTCAGATTATTCGATGTTACGTTATTTGTTGGCCAAAGAAGTTTGACTTTTAGAGGTTCATCTGAGAAAATTGGAGATCCACATAATGGAAATATACTCGGAATACTAAAAGTCTTGAGTCACTACGATCCAGTTATCGCAAAATACATTAGAAGGTCAGAGACGGACAAGAAACTGGAGCACTACAAGTGCATCAGGTGTCAAGTGATAGAACGAATTTATTCCTAGTCGTACCAGTTACGTCCGAAGTGCCATATTGGATGATAAGGAAAAAGAGAAGTATTACTCAATTATTTTTGATGCAACTCTTGATTCAAATGATAATGAACAGGCAATATTCATACTGTGTTATATTTACTTCAAAAAGGAAATCTACAAGTATAGTAAAGAAATAAATGAAAAGTTTTGAATTCATAGACTATAACCAGAAAAGAGTTGTTGCTATTGTACATTTTTTTCTACCAACACTTCTGCAACACTAATTCCTACCAGTGAAAGCTGCGTACAAGAATATGACATGGTGTTATAAACTAGCTCCTCGTGCAATATTCACTGTGTTTGCTTGTTACCGTCTTATGCGGTGTACAGTCAGATGAGAGTTGTCACGAAGCAGATACTTTTCTAGGAGTGGTTCAACTTCGTGACGACCTGTTCACTTGGAGTCCACAACGATGGGATGGTCTGAAAGTATGTTTGAAGTTCTTCATATTTCACGTCTGATGCCCATCGGACGGATTGACTCTGTACGACCAGTTGCAGTTGACTAGGAAAGGACCACCACTGCTGTTGAAACTCCCTGTAAGTTGCGTTAAATTTGATAGCTGGAACTCGTTCTATGTTAAGGTTTCTTTGGTTTAAGGGAGACGTTTCAAGTGTTTCATCTTGACATTAGTTCGGCTAAAGTTGCTGTTACCAATTGACTACAGAATCTAATTACTACAGGATCGAAATATTACAACTGCTGTTGAAGTAAGACACTTTGACGGCTTATTAAGTAAGTTAAAATATCTACGCGAAGACTGGGACATTCTTCCCACCGAATCTAAAGTTTTTGCCAGTGCAATTAATAACTTACCTATCCTGAATTTCCGGAGGTACGCACTAGGAATTATTTCATGATGAAACCAAGCATGAACTGAGATATGTAAATTCTGAATACTTGTTCAAGATAAAAGGCTTTTATGTCATAATTGACAGTATCGTGTGTAAGTGGAAAACCTGATGTGGAACAGTGAAGATTATAGATGAGAAGTTGTAGTTTTTACGGAAATAGACAGAGATGGTTGACGATAAGGTCGCTGAGACGTTCAAGTTATTTATCACTGAGTGACATAATTATGTCAAGACGGATTTAGAGGAAGAAGTTAAGTATTTGAAACCTATTCGTACTACACAACTATGTATGCTTGCTTTCAAACAATTAGACCCTTGAATAATTTACAAGAGCTTAAAATTTCAACATCTTTTCCGAACGTATGTATATCCTTGTACAACTTTTACGCTCTTTCATCACTGTAGCTAAATCAAAAATGCCATTCAGCTCACCTTAAAAACTGTGGCAGGTCAGCTATGCAACATAAACGTCTTTAAGTTGTAGGGACCTGGGCAACTGACTACATTTTCGCTAGGGGACTAGACATTGATGCTTTTGTTCAAATATTTGCTGAATGAAAGAGTAGTAAAGCGCTACTGATAGAGTAGTAAAGCGCTATTGATAGCGTTGTAGGAAAGTACGTTATAGTCACGTACGTTATAGCACGCTACTCATTGCGCAACTCATTGTGCTTTATATGCGAATGCACTGAAATGTGTGGGTATTCCAGGGAACGAGCAGGGACAGAAAATTCCATACTGCAGCATTCTAGCACCAGACATTTCGCCAATGTGCGAAGCAGTATAATAGTTAGCCTTTTGTTTTAAAGTGAAGTTCATGTAAATTAAACTTACCTAAAAATTAAAATTAAATTGAGCGTATTACAATAATTCATTATTGAGTAGCATCTGAAGTTAAACTTCTAAGTTCATCGGTAGTATCATTTTTCTCTCTTTCCATGCAGGTCCCAGTCGAGCTATTATCCAGTTCCCTAGCTGCGATGTTCTTGCATTCCTGATAATTGTCTTCATCACTAATTTGCACTATTTATTGCCATTCTTTCAGTCTCCTGCGGCATCAAAAGGTTATGGCGCTGGTATTATTTCTCGATATGCTGAAATGCTCTCATTTTATCCTAGCACACGCATTAACGTTTAATCTGTTTTGTGAGTTCTTTAACGACGCAGTGGGAAACTAGAAACAAGTTTTGTTTCTCTCTATTCCAAATGATTTTGACTGCAGTAGCATATTGTACAAAGTATATCATCATAAGTATTTATAATTTTCTCAAGAGGGAAGGAAATTAAATATTTTTCTAAGTGAAGCAGTGCACAGTAATGCGTCATTTTGAACTTGCACCGGGATGAAAGTAACTATGTATTTAATAAAATTGGTGGAAGGACGTCATTGTAAAATAAGTGTGGAATTTGGAGCACGTTCTTGGCAATGGTACGTCACTCAAGTATGCTACAAACTATTTTCTTAGTATGAAATTATTACACAACAAAAGAATCAGAACACCAAGGACGAGCTGTGCGAAATAAACGAAAGTTGGTAGCTGTGTTCCTACATCTGAAAGATGATGTCTGTTCAAATTTCGCGACAGTCACATAACAGCGACGGTAGTAGCGCCTCAATGAGAATGCAAATCAGGTTTGCTTTAAATATACGCTGTTACGGTCGTGAGCATTAGTTACCGTTAGATTGGGCGTGGCGAGTTGATATTAGTGTAGAATGCTTTGCCGGCCGTTGTGGTCAAGCGGTTGTAGGCGCTTCAGTCTGGAATCGCGCTGCTGCTGCGGTCACAGGTTCGAATCCTGCTTCGGGCATGGATTTGTGGGATGTCCTTAAGTTAGTAAGATTTAGGTAGTTCTAAGTCTAGGAGGCTGATGACCTCAAATGTTAAGTCCCACAGTGCTTAGAGCCAATTTAACCATTTGAATAATGCCTTAAGATGACAAACACGCCAATGTCAACACATCACTGAGTTTGAAAGACGTCCAGTAATCGGGCTACGGAAAGCTGGTTGTTCCTTCTGCGATACTGCAGAAGGACGTGGCAGCAATGTAGACACTATACACGACGGCTGGCAGCGGCTGTCACGAGAATGTACGGTCGCTAGAAGGCTGGGCTCCTGACGGCCATAAGGTACTGCTGAGGGGAAAGCAAGAGTGTGCGGCGTATGGCTCCGGTGAATTCTACAGCATTTGCAGAGCAGTTTGAGCAGCAGCTGACACCACAGTGACACAGTCAACTGCTACAAATCTGTTACTTCAGCGCAAAAGCAGACACCCTGTACTGTTCATTCCAAGGGACCCCAAACCACCGGCATTTGTCACTTCAATGGGGCCAAGCGAGAGCTCACTGAAGGGTAGAGTGCGGTCTGTTGTGTTTTGTGGTGTAAGCTGGTTCTGTCATGGAGCCACTGAAGGCCGTTTGTTGATTATAAGGAGGTCAGTTCAGGGCCAGTAATCATCCTGTCTGCCTGCTGGACACAATGGACCTACACCTGGGATTAGGGTCTCGGATGCGATGTAGTATGACAGCAGGATTTGTGCTGCCCTTCATGAACAGGGCTATTTTCCAACAGGATAACGCTCGCCCACATAGTGCTTTTGTAGTCGAAAATTCTCTACAGGTGGTCGATCACCAGATCTGTATCCTATAGAACATATATGTGGCATCATCTTACGAAAACTCCTCTGTCATCCAAAAATAGCGTTAACCATCCCTGTATTGACCGACAAAGTGCAAGAGGCATGGAACTCCATTCCACAAACTGACATGCAGCACCTTGTACAACCCAATGCATGCACGTTTGCATGCCTGAATTCAGCATACTGGCAGTTACATCGGTTATTAGCATACCAACATTTCCTGTTTTAAATGTGTTGTCTCGTGGTTACATTAACGTGTGATCTTGCACAGTCAGTCACTTAAATAATACTTAGTTACTTAGACTACGGTATTCCCAAAATTTCGTTGCTCTAGATTAATTACTTTTTGATACTGCGATTTTTTCCTTCAATGTATTTTAATACAAAGAATATTGCAAATTCGTAAACGTTGCTAAAGTTTGTAGCTGCCGCAATTTGTTCTAATTGCGATTAAAAATGTGTGCGGACATCAGAAATGCGAACACAGAGGATGTGCTCGGAAAAATAAATGTACTGGAGGCAGGAAATTAAGCTTCCAATGGCAGTTCTGTAATCAGGAAGCCTTTCTTTCTGTACTGTGATATGATTCTTAATGTCTTAAACTAAGCAAACTAATATCGTAAAAGATTTTCTCTTGTTTCTAATAATAAACTAACTTCAGTAGCTCATTGTTTACATGGTAAGAATTGCTGCTGAAACAAAAGCATCAAAAATGTAAATGATGAGCACTGGATTTGGTGCAGGAGATGAAGCAGTTGAAGACACTGTATTACTGATAAGTAGTGTTTATGTTCATGTCCTGTACGACATTAGAAAATTAGAAACTCTTGCTTTTATACACCTCTTTATAAATCCCTTACCCCGCGTTGGAACTATTTGCGCTATTTCTTCGTGGGCTTCTGCTTTCTAAATACAATGCAGTGACATGTCGCACTGTGTATAATTTCATCGAATGCTTACAGACTCTGCAATGCAGGATAACACTGCACCCATGATACAACTTAACGTAGCGCTCGATGATACACGTGTGTATACTATCGCGCACGCTGATTTAGCCTGATACGACATGAACAACTGTTTGCTGTCTCTAATTCCACTCGCATTACTTCTTGCAACGTGTAGTGCCATTGTACAATTTTCATTTCTGAACATAGGTTTAGTGTTTGATAAGAAATTGCATTTATTGCGTTTTTCATCGCATTTGTATATTTCATTACAATTATGCTACGTTTACATAATGTCAGATTTCTGTAAAGTAGTAGTAAAATTGGTTTGCTATATCTGGAGATGGAGATCCATCCTATGGAGCTCCTTAGTACATCTTGTCCCGGGCCCAGTCTTGAATCTCAGCTGCCCTGATTGTACGGTAGTGAAACATAACACTGACTATGGGATAACCAGAACAGAAGAGAACCGAAGCACAAGAGGTCTGCATCTACATTGATACTCCGCAAGCCACCGTACGCTGCATGACGAAGGGCACCCTGTACCACTACTTGTCATTCCATTTCCTCTTCCACTCGCAAATCGAGGGAAAAAAGACTGTCTATATGCCTACTAGCCCTAATTTTCGTATCTCGTCTTCGTAGTTCCTACGCGCAGTGAACGTTCGCGGCAGTAGAGTCATTCGGTCAGCTTCAAATAACGGTTCTCTAGGTTTTCTCAGTAGTGTTTCTCCAAACGAACGCCGCATTCCCTCCAGGAATTCCCATTCGAGTTCCCGAAGTCTCTTCCTTGTTGTTCGAACCTACCGATAGCAAATCTAGCAGCTCCTCTTCTGTCGACGTTGCCGTCCGGTGTGGCCGAGCGGTTCTAGGCGCTTCAGTCTGGAACCACGCGACCGCTACGGTCGCAGGTTCGAATACTGCCTCGAGCATGTATGTGTGTGATTACCTTAGGTTAGTTAGGTTTAAGTAGTTCTAAGGGACTGATCACCTGAAATGTTAAGTCTCATAGTGCTCAGAGCCATTTGATTTTGAATCTGTCGACGTTTTCCTTCAGTACGACCTGGCACGAATCCCAAGCACTCAAATAGTACTCAAGAACAGGTCGCACCACCGTCCTACACGCGGTCTCCTTCACAAGTAAACCACTCTTTCCTAAAATTCTCCTAATAAACGAAAGTCAAACACTCGCCTTCCTTACCACAGTCCTTACAGGCTCATTTCGCCTCATATTGCTTAGAAACGTTAAGCGCCGTATGTAAACGACTTGCCTATGTCAAGCAGGACACTAGAAATGCTGTATCAGGACATTACAAGTTTAATCTTCGTACTCATCCGCATTAACTTACATTTTCCCACATTTAGAAATAGCTGCCATTCATCATACCAGCTGGAAATTTTGTCTAAGACGTGTTGCCTTTTCCTACAGTCTCTCAACTTCGACACTTTACCGTATACCCCGGCATCCTCAGCGAACAACCGCACATTGCTGCCACCCTGTTCACCAAATCATTTATGTATACACAGAATAGCAGCGGTACTATCAGACCTCTGTCTTTGACGAACACTCCCCGTTGAGGACAACAAACTGGTTTTTGTTATTTGAGATGTCTTCCAGCCAGTCACGTATCTGTGAACTTATTCCATATCGTCGTGGTGCTTCAGACGAAAGTTGAAAAGTAGATGGACTGATAAGCTAAAGAATGAGGAGGTTCTCCGCAGAACCGGCGCGGAAACGAATGTATGGCAAACACTGATAAAACGGACACGACGATAGGACATAACCATTATGGTAAAAGAGGGATCCGTAACAGGTGAAACCTGTACAACAAGAACGAAATTTGATTTGATCCTTCACATAACTGAGGACGTAGTACGCCAGCACTTCTCTGAAATGAAGAGTTTAGCACAAAAAAGTAATTCGCAGTTTGCCCCATCAAACCAGTCGTTCATGTTTCATTAAAAAGAAAAGAAAACCTTTATACTTCCATTTTGCAGGTTTCATTTCTTTCATTTTGTGGTAAATGTACGGCCCGCAAAACTTAAAAAATAATTGGGAATTGAATTAATTTGATTAAAAATGAGATTAAGGGAAAGGTTAATATTCGAAGTGAAATTTTTGTTACGTTTTCGTAAGACAGTGTACGGTGAAGAATAGCTGAAACATCCGACCAACTGATGGAATCGTTACGTGTAAACATTGTAATGGAACTGACAACAGCTGGAAAAACGCTTTGTCGCTGACATATAAGCGCTGTTCCTGCAGAGATCAGCACTTCTGTGACAGGGATCAACTATAGTTGTGTAACTGCAATATCTGAATACAACGATTCCTTTTCGTTCACACTGAAGATATGATACCTGTTACCGAAGGTCATGAGCGTTTATAAGACCATAACTAAGAGTTGTTGTACTGCTGTAGGTAATAACTGGTGATTGTTGAAATTGCAACTTGAAGGCTGTCTTTCTATTTCAATTTTTACCTGAAATACGTTTGGCTCAAGTGGATCTTGAAAATATGTGGAATTGTACATGTGGGCAAACAGATGTACAGTGCCAAAAGGTAACGATGATCCTGTAAGACAACGACATACATTTCAAAAATGAGGTAATAATTTTTTGTTTTGGAACACTGTGTAACTGTTTTTCCTCTTCCTTGTTATAAATACTAACAACAGACTAGATTTTACTTATACATCGTAATAAATGTGTAACAATATATGTGTATTGGTTCCAAAGAAATAAAAGAAGTACTTCGATACTTAAAAGGAAAGGGCAACCAAATGTGCTAGTGATGCCTTCTCAAATGCGTTTCAGATTGAATTTTTATAAAGGAAGTATCATTATGTTACCACAACATTTTCATATGTCCTAACTTTTTATGTTTTGATCCCATTGTACATTAATCGACGGACACCCAAAAAATTGCGGGACATTTCAGTTCGACTGAATTTATGTCCCTACTGCAATAGTTACTACTAAATATAATAGACATAATTCATTGATGTTTTAATAACTATACCGCAATTTGACAATTATTTTTTGTAAATATAGTCACTGGGCTCGTTGTTTTAGAAACAAAATGAAACTACGCCAGAGAATAAAACTCCAGCGTCTAAGCAGACCATATTTGGAGGTTGGGCTTCTGAGAATGACACACCTCCGTATGTGATGATTTGAATACCAGATGAGACTGAACATAACGACAGACGAGCCAGACAGTAAAAACACTAATGTACTGCATCACTGCCGCAAATTGAGGCATAATATCTTCAAACCATTTATAGGGAGGAACACAAAATGTTAACTATCTCTGCTTCTAGTTTATTTTGAGAAATTACTTCAAGGCTCACACGAAGGTAAGTTATTGCCATAAACTCAAAAGATACCCATCGGAAAAGAAGGTAATAGTTCTCTTAGCGTCTTCCTAAGAAACAGGCTATTTTCTTTTCATACTATAAAAGCGTGGACCAGATGAGGCTTAAATTCAGAGGAATAGTGCTGACGTAATGAGAACTGTTTCCCAGATACATCAATAAGAGACAAAGCAAATCCGCTATGCTACGCAAAAGAAACCAAGACACTGCGGCAGAAGGAACTAAAAGGGCATGCAAATTTCAAAACAACTAAAATTTCCAAGTTTGGCACGAATTTACAGCTGCTCGAAACTTAACCGGGTTCAGTGCGAGATGCTTTTAATAGTGTTCCCACCTGAAGCCTTTCCCCTAATCGGGCCAAAAACGAAAACGAAATCTGGTCGTACGTATAGCCCACCTTCATGTTTGGCGGCAGCCGTAGTATTATCAACGACAGCGCAACTAAGGCGGAGTTACCAAACAGTCTTCCGAAATTCCTTCACCAAAGAAGACGGAATAAGTATTCCAGAATTTTAATCAAGAACAGAAACCACCTTGAATTATTGGAAAGTAGATACCTATCGAGCAGCGAAGCAGTTTAGGACACTTGATAAAGGCAAATCAAATCCGTATTCGGTACAGAATAGGTCCCCGTCGGAGCATGATGATGAAATAACTCCATTTTAGTTCAAAGGTTATAGAATTACTAAAGAGATGAACTGGAAGAAATCCACTGAGTTACACTCCTGGAAATTGAAATAAGAACACCGTGAATTCATTGTCCCAGGAAGGGGAAACTTTATTGACACATTCCTGGGGTCAGATACATCACATGATCACACTGACAGAACCACAGGCACATAGACACAGGCAACAGAGCATGCACAATGTCGGCACTAGTACAGTGTATAGCCACTTTTCGCAGCAATGCAGGCTGCTATTCTCCCATGGAGACGATCGTAGAGATGCTGGATGTAGTCCTGTGGAACGGCTTGCCATGCCATTTCCACCTGGCGCCTCAGTTGGACCAGCGTTCGTGCTGGACGTGCAGCCCGCGTGAGACGACGCTTCATCCAGTCCCAAACATGCTCAATGGGGGACAGATCCGGAGATCTTGCTGGCCAGGGTAGTTGACTTACACCTTCTAGAGCACGTTGGGTGGCACGGGATACATGCGGACGTGCATTGTCCTGTTGGAACAGCAAGTTCCCTTGCCGGTCTAGGAATGGTAGAACGATTGGTTCGATGACGGTTTGGATGTACCGTGCACTATTCAGTGTCCCCTCGACGCTCACCAGTGGTGTACGGCCAGTGTAGGAGGTCGCTCCCCACACCATGATGCCGGGTGTTGGCCCTGTGTGCCTCGGTCGTATGCAGTCCTGATTGTGGCGCTCACCTGCACGGCGCCAAACACGCATACGACCATCATTGGCACCAAGGCAGAAGCGACTCTCATCGCTGAAGACGACACGTCTCCATTCGTTCCTCCATTCACGCCTGTCGCGACACCACTGGAGGCGGGCTGCACGATGTTGGGGCGTGAGCGGAAGACGGCCTAACGGTGTGCGGGACCGTAGCCCAGCTTCATGGTGACGGTTGCGAATGGTCCTCGCCGATACCCCAGGAGCAACAGTGTCCCTAATTTTCTGGGAAGTGGCGGTGCGGTCCCCTACGGCACTGCGTAGGATCCTACGGTCTTGGCGTGCATCCGTGCGTCGCTGCGGTCCGGTCCCAGGTCGACGGGCACGTGCACCTTCCGCCGACCACTGGCGACAACATCGATGTACTGTGGAGACCTCACGCCCCACGTGTTGAGCAATTCGGCGGTACGTCCACCCGGCCTCCCGCATGCCCACTATACGCCCTCACTCAAAGTCCGTCAACTGCACATACGGTTCACGTCCACGCTGTCGCGGCATGCTACCAGTGTTAAAGACTGCGATGGAGCTCCGTATGCCACGGCAAACTGGCTGACACTGACGGCGGCGGTGCACAAATGCTGCGCAGCTAGCGCCATTCGACGGCCAACACCGCGGTTCCTGGTGTGTCCGCTGTGCCGTGCGTGTGATCATTGCTTGTACAGCCCTCTCGCAGTGTCCGGAGCAAGTATGGTGGGTCTCACACACCGGTGTCAATGTGTTCTTTTTTCCATTTCCAGGAGTGTATAAAGCCATGTCATTGACATCGATCTGTAGTAGGAATGTGAAACACGTACTGCGTTCAGACAGCGTAAAATACCCCAAAGATACGATCAATTGACCGATAGGTAGCGCGGATTCCTAAAATGCCGTGCTTGTGAAACACCACTGATTCGTTACTCACACGAAGTATTGGTTACTATCAAACGGAGATCTCAAGTTGAATCCACATTTCTATATTTCCATAAATGCCTTGACATCGTCTCTCACAATTTTTTTCTGAGCAGATGGCATGCTTATGACGTGTCGTCTCCGTTTTGCGATATTAATAATAATGAGCGTATGACACTGGTGGCCGGGAGACCCCTCGCGGCGTGGCTCGGCCGCCGCTCCACAAGTTCTTTAACGCCACTACGGCGACTTGCGAGTGAATGAGGATGAAACGATGATGAAAGACACACGTCACGCAGTCACCTCGAGGCAGAGAAAATCCGTGACCCCGCCGGGAATCGAACCCGGGACCCCGTGCGCGGGAAGCGAGAATGCTACCGCAAGACCACGGGCCACGGACAGTACTGCAATTAGTTTCATGAATTTCTGTAACTAATGTCAGAGTTCGTAGTAATTGAAAAGGGATCGGGTAGAACAAAAGTGATTCCCGGCCTTCAACAAGGGAGTGTTATGGGCCTTCCGCTGTTAATAATTTGCACATACACTATTTAGGAGACAATCTGAGCAGCATACTGTCTAACAAAGCCATCAGACAATCAAAAACAGCGGCAAAATTACTTAGACCAAATACCTGTACGGTGTGGAAAGTGACAACTCGCTCCAAACAAAGAAAATTTCTAGGTCGTCCACATGACTAATGAAGGGATTCGTTTTAAATCTACTTTTCACTGATAGCAATTAGAAGAAGAAGGTCTACTAAATAGACTGTTTAAGGTCTTCTTCTCCGTCCTCTGCTGGTGTACTGCTGAGCGTCATATAAGAGGCAGTTAAACGAAAACGAGACAGATGGAGAAAGGTTAAGTAAACTGTTCATTACTTCAAAAGTAATCGCCTCAACTGTTAGTACGCTTATGCACTTTGTGGGACAAGACAGTCAGCGCCTTCATAAATAAATGTTTGCGTTTGCTTACGATAACATGATAATACCCACACCTCCATTCTCTTCGTCCGAAGCAAATTTATGGCCACGAATGTCTTTCCCCAACAATTTGGAAATCACCTGTGGAGCGATCGATACACTATGGAGGGCCCACATTTTGTCAGGGTTGTTTCGACTACGCTGCGAATGTTTCACGGAGAAACACTCACACATTCTCAATTATGTACCAATCTCTCCACATGCAATTTCCGTATTGTTAGAACCCTGGCGGGGGGGGGGGGAGGGGGCGGAAGGGGAGGGGGGCGGCATTCGTGGTAGTCGATTTGTGGCGCACGAAGTGATGGGCGCATGTGTATGAGCATGCTTCTGTAAGCAACCGCTAGCATTTATCTATGAAGGCACTGACCGTCTAGTCATACAGAGGGATAAATGTACTAACAGGTAAGGCGATTGCTTTTGAAATAATGAACAGTTTATTATATTTCTATCTGTCTCGTTTTTATTTGACTGCCCCTTATGTGAGTGAAGTAAGACATCGAAAACGCTCAATAAATAGGGAAGAGAGTGTCGCAGATATGATAAGCGAATTGGAGTGGTGATAATTAAAGCTAAGGTGTTTTTCGTTTGCTGTGAAACCCTTCCGCGAACTTTCAATCACCAGCTTTCTCCTCCGAATAGGACAATAATTAGCTGCCTACGACCCACATAGCGAGGTGTGAACGTGTTGATAAAATGGGAGAAATCAGATGTCGCACAAAAGGATTTTGGTATTCCTTTTTTCCACGTGCTATTCGAGAGCGGAACGATTGAGAAATAACCTGGAAGTGATTCCGTGAGTCATTTACCTAGAACTGCCAAGAATCATGCAGATATAGTTGTAGTGCCTTGGCATAACGTAGTTTCAGTCGTTCAAGACCTATCGTTTCACAGCAAATATGTAAAATAACTGCTCAAAAAGTGAATGACATTGTAATCTACCCTCTTCTTCTTACTTGTAGCTGTTGACCACGTTAGTTTAAAATGGCTCTGAGCACTATGCGACTTAACTTCTGAGGTCATCAGTCGCATAGAACTTAGAACTACTTAAACCTAACTAAACTAAGGACATCACACACATCCATGCCCGAAGCTGGATTCCAACCTGCGACCGTAGCGTGTCCACGTTAGTCTTTTAGGAAGATTTGAGAGGAGGGAAAATTACAATAAGCGTTCTAGTTTACTTATCTTATCACGTAGAGTTGGCTCCAGTTCTTCTTGTCTAGGGATCTGATTCTTGAAGATAAAATTCTCACATTTTAGGTCTTCATGGTTGAATTGATCTAAATAAATTTGAAGGTTTTTGTTGCAGAATTGTTGTTGTTACAATAATATATGTAGTCGCTATTAGTATATCATACAGACTTTTGATTTTTCACATTAAGAAAGATGAAATTACATTGTTTGCACCAAACACAAAAACATGTTCGACCGCATCAGAGGCATGTTTCCTACTGACAGCCTCAACGGAATAAACAATGTTCCAAAGGGTTTAAAATTTTTCTTGACAAATGAATTTTTATTAGTTTTAATTATTATTTCATAAATGAATCCAGAAATAAACATATTAAACAGTACTAGATTGTATAATTAATAATAGAAATTTTAAGTGTACCAACTAATCCGTATTTTCAAATGTTTCTAAAAAAATATTTTTTACGTTACTTTCAGAACTAGTACTTATCACTTATAACAACCAATATAAAGCAATTTCTTTTCATAAATTTTAGCTTGAAATATAACATTCTGTATACAAAATTTTATGGAATTATTTAGCAGAGCATCTGATATGATACTGTCCTATCCAAAATTCGAAAAATAATACTGGTATCGACAAGTACGGTTGAAGAAAAGTGATGCCAGAGGCGTAAGTCCCGTTACAACATTCAACTTGTGCATAAATACTAGGTTGCCACCAATACTATTTTCTGTTGAATTGCATACTTATCTCTCACAGAAAATCAGGACGGATAAATAATTTTTTATTTTAAACTTTATTTATTTTTTATTTTCAGTCTGTATCTGTAGCAGAGAGCTTACAAGGCACGAAGGTTTCCTGTTTCTTTCTCCTCAAAACTGTTACACAGATGAAAGCTACTGTGGTAACAGAATTTGTAGTGGATGTATTTTTTAATGTATTTCAATCTGTTGTAAGGGATGTGAAGGTATATGCAACTGCTCTTATTGTTCTAAAATGGCTCTTGAAGCTTTAATTTATCCTACACACTCGGTCCATTTCTCGAATCTTCATAATACTTCAAGATGTAGATGAGATGAATGCTGCAGTGAAAATGTGCTACAAATGGTGAGTGTTGTGGCGTAGACGTGAGCATGGCTTGTGAGCTACAGGCCAAGCAGGCTGGATGGTCTGGTTGGGATGGACGGACTGGATGGGTTTGATGTGTTGGATGGGCTGGACAGCTCGGATGAGGTGGTTGTGCCGGATGAGGCAGTCAGGCTGAAAAGCTGTATGTGGTGTGGAAGCAAGGCTGAAGTGGCATGATGAGTCAAAGAGTAGCCAACCCAACTGGGCATACTGATATGTGTCAACAGTTCACAGTGCAAGGCTCTGGTTACAACTACATTAGGATAAGAAGGTATGTTATACATGGTAAAACCCCCATGTTGGGAGAGTGCTATAGCTTGAGTATGGTGTACCTCGGAACAAATTATGCTTGCTGGTCAATGTTTCGGTCTTATGATCGATTTTAGAATTACCATGTAGTAGAGTAATTGTATAACAGATACTCTATTAAATACAATATTCACAAGATTTTCTTGTTTGTAATTGTTTCAGTATCAATAGAATATATGTTCGTAGGTGCGTGACCATGCACCCCCATGCAATATTTTCTCACATTTGGTAAAACATTAGTTTTCTGGATTCATTTCTGTAATTTTAGAAAAAATACTGCAGCACACAAAAACAGATTACTGACATTTAATAATGGGATAAGAAAATACGTTAATCTTCAGTTTCAGACATGGCCAGACGTTAAAGACTGAGAAGAGCTCCAAAGTACAACACTCTGCCCTGTTTCTAACAAAAGGCAATGATCAGTTACGCGTCTGACGCTGCTGGTTTCATGTGTACCATTTGGAACTATCGGCACTTGACTATCGATGTAAACTATGTCTAGAAAAGAGCTGATGTCCCTTACGGTCATACTCGCTTTGTCACACTATTAAGATGAAGCGCTTCCACCCACAACAATATTCCAGCGTCTTCTGGCACATCTGGCTTATTATTTTTGCGGCTATTGGGCTCCAGTGTGGGATCTTTACAGTGGGAACGCGCATCGTTACTAAGTAAACCTGACGATGTCCCTAGTTCCAACACATATCTCTTTCAAACACTGAATTTCCTATGTCATAAAATAAAAGCTGTTGCCTTCAAATATTATTAGCGCAAATTAATATAACTTCTTTTTATTATCCACACTTCCTAATAATGCCTAGCCTCATTCACTATTATGTTAACAGTTAAGCTCCTTTTACATTCATGCTGAAGTAACTACAACCGCATTGCATTCTGACAATAATGGCTTATCACTGTTCATGGAAGCTGTTTTCATTTTGTGTTCTACTATGAACATGTTCCTCGAAAGGAAGTTGCTGACTAAGAAGTGTGATGCCGTTTCGTAGATAATTCCAAGCTCCTTTTAATGAGTAAACTAAATCATTAAAATGCTGCAGCAATAAGGGACAGCCAAACAGTTGCAAAAATTGGTGGCTTTGAAAAAACCTTACCACTGTTTCGATGGACCTAAACCCGTCTTCTTCAGAAGGACAGACCGGTGATGCGATAAACTGCAATGAAAACGCCATGGAACCATACTACGCGTCTAGCAGAAGCTACTCTCTACAACAGGTGTAGGAATATCGCAAACAACATGACATATATCCACATAGGGCACGTAGTATTTACAACTTCACATTATCAATTCACTTAGTAATAGCTCCATTTGACGTTTTTCGGCAACGGTCGAAATGAAAAAAATTAAGGCCCCTAGAATCAAGGGCTTGCAAATCATTAAAAACAGTCACTTAGAATAACAGACCATGTTAGTAGCTACATGCCGACTGAGGGAGAGCGTAGAGTATGGGTGACAGGAAAACAGCTCCTGAGGTGCATGTGCCTATAAACACGTGCGCTTGGAGGTGTAAACAGGCCATAAGCCTATGCACATTGAAATTACTAACAAAGGTACACCGTGCAAATCAACGAGTATAGAATAACACGTTGAAGAAGACAACTACATAAAAAAAACTGGCCTAAGTTAAGACTGTTAGGACTGTTAGTGCATAACAATACGTAAACAGTGAGGTTTGTGTATAAATACGTTATTACAAACATAATGACAGCAATGAAATTAGTATCACCTCCATTACATCATCGTACGAAAAGTAAGACTGCCAGTGCATAAGCATGTTATTATACACAGTGACAGCAAAGAGCAAAAATTCATAGGTCTCTGAATAGTGGCAAACATAACACCATTGGGCGGAATCAACATTTTTCGATTTAAACATCTTCCACAAGCAAATTTAATCAGACAGTATTATCCCCGTTGATTCGACGCATCCGGAAGTTCATAAACTAGCTTTTTTCATTCCGTCTCACATCGTCTTGCCTTTTATCGTCTGCATATCAGATAAATAAGATAAATGTCATCAAACCGATCGCAGTCAATAACGGATATGACGATGGCATGGTAGATTACATTTTCAGAAAAGAAACCTCTTAAAAATGTTCAACGTTGTGCAATGACCTTTCTTCCACAGTAAAATATTCTTATGCATTGCGTTTGTAGGAAGTATTTCCTATACGATTAAACGTCTTCGAATGAATAAATGTAACAATAATGTCGCTTTCTCTGCAGACAATAGTCTGCAGAGAAGTCTTCTACTTATTGTGGGAAATACTTGTGACTCTTTTTCCAAGTCGGGTGTCTATAAATTAACCTGCAATAACTGCCCATTCTATTACGCTGATCAAACAGGCGGAGCTGCGAGGACAAGATACAAAGGCCATCTGTTAGGAAAGAAAGGAGCTAACTTACATAGCTCTACCTTTGATGAACATCTACTGATTGCCAACCGCACTCTGAAAAATTTTGAAGGCAGTGTTATTCTTCACAGAGGAATCAAAGGGCGCAGGATGAATCTTTCGGAAGAATTAGAGATGTATAAACATCTTGAGCACAAAGATGGGAATTTACTAAATCACCAGCTGTAGCTTGCCTGTAGACAATTTTTCGATGGTTCCTAATCCACAATATCTTCATACAACTATCGGTAGCCTTTGTGAGTGAATCATTGCCTCGAAATTCTTTTACACAATTTTTGTGCGTATGGCTTCGTTAGTCAATTTGTGTTGTACTAGGATGTTGATGCCATTCACTTTAGTTATGTTTGCCACTATCCAGAAACCTGTGAATGTTTGGTCTTTACTTTCATTATGTTTAATAGCGTGGTTATGCACTGACAGTTTTACTTCCCGTACGATGATATTGTGGTAGTGATATTAATTTCATATCTGTCATTATGCTTGTAATCGCTTACTTACACACAAACACTACTATTTACATATGATAATTCACTAACAGTCCAATAAAGATAGTAACTTACTGTAGTATATTTTATGTGTTCGTCTTTTTCAACATCTTATTCTATAGTCGTTGATTTGAACGGTGTACTTTTGTTAGTAATTTCAATGGGCTTACGCTTATTGCCTGTTTAGACCGACAAGCGTGCTACTTCCTCGGCACATGCGCCTCAGGAGTTGTTTTACTGGTATCCACGCACTCCACTCTTCCTTAGTCGGCAGCTAACATAGTCTGTTCTTCCAAGTGACTGTTTTTAATGATTTGCAAGCCCTTGATTCTAGAGGCCTTAATTTTTACATGTGAACAATTGCCTCTAAATGTCAAGTAGAGACAGCTTTTACTGTGTGAACTGCTAATGTGAAGTTGTAATAATACTTCCCCTAACGCTGATATATATAGCATTTTGTTTGTGATATTCCTAAGTTTGTTGGACAGACTAGCTCCTGCTACACACGTAATATTGGGCCATGGCGTTTTCATTATAATTGACCGCATTGTATGCAGGTCTGTCCTTCTGAAGAAGACGGGCTTAGATGCATCGAAACCATGGTCAAGGTTATCTGAAAAACACCAATGTTTGCAACTGGTTGGATGTCCTTTATTCCTTTTGTGGCGGCGTTCGTAGCGACAAACACTGCGCTGTAGAAACGGCTTACGAAGTCACCGCCACACTTTTAATAGCGGGCCGACCGGTCCGCTGGAACAGTGAACAGAAAGATGAAAACCCAAACACTCTGATTAAATAAAAGTCGGTACTTATCTTTATTAACGACGATACAGAAACACAGTAGTGAACTCCGTGTCTACAGAAATCTGTCTAGTTCGAGTCGGAGCGGCTAGGTCAGCGTCGGCTGACGACAAACAACAACTCTGCTGCGATGAATACACAACTGACTAGCAAGTACACAAATCGGTGGCGGCGTTCGTAGCGACAAACACTGCGCTGTAGAAACGGCTTACGAAGTCACCGCCACACTTTTAATAGCGGGCCGACCGGTCCGCTGGGACAGTGAACAGAAAGATGAAAACCCAAACACTCTGATTAAATAAAAGTCGGTACTTATCATTATTAACGACGATACAGAAACACAGTAGTGAACTCCGTGTCTACAGAAATCTGTCTAGTTCGAGTCGGAGCGGCTAGGTCAGCGTCGGCTGACGACAAACAACAACTCTGCTGCGATGAACACACAACTGACTAACAAGTACACAAATCGGTGGCGAGTATACAACTGAGCGGCGAATACAGAACTGTCCTAGCGCTCGCGACTCCAGCGCTTAAGAAGCCAGAAGCCAGCGGTGGCGCGCGCAGACTTGCGGCGATTTCCTGTATCACTGGCGCTGCTTATGCGGACGGCGTCCGGACTTTGATGCTGCCAACCTTTTGGCAGCGGGCTCGGTTGGCATTACTGGCTAGGATATAACAATTCCAGCTGTTCTGTATCCGTTGCTGTAGCGCAGTCATGTTCAAGACATTAAAATGCGCTTACCCTACTAACCGATAGTATGTTTGAAGACTTGAATCCGTACCCTTTACCAAATCCTTCAGACGATTTATCCAAAAAAAAAAAAATGGTTCAAATGGCTCTGAGCACTATGGGACTTAACATCTAAGATCATCAGTCCCCTAGAACTTAGAACTACTTAAACCTATCTAAGCTAAGGATGTAACCTCCCCCTCACTTATCAACCTTAATGACCGTGAAAAATGAAACCGCGTGTACCTAAATGGAATTTTGGAAAAGCAATCGTCACCGAAGATAATCTGTCGGTAAAGAGGGAGGAAAGGGTTACATCTAAATGAAAGGAAAAGTGCTAACGAAACTGGTGGAAATTAATTTTGAAAAGGGGTAAAGTTAATAAAGAAAGTAAATGTGCAGCCGTTACGTTAACAAATAACTAGCGGTAATTAGATATTTGAGATTTGGGGGAAATTACGGTCGCCAGTCCTAAGGACAATTACTATAATAACTGAAAAAGAAAGATTATTACACATATAATTAGCACTAGAAGCGTGGCAACTGAAAGTTGACACTTGTAGTGTGAAAACTGAAAGTTTGTCAGAAGTAATAAATTTCACTACACCCTGACTTAATTTAGCAAAGGAATTAATAAAACCGGAAAATCGAAAGTTAATTTAGTGACTGAAGTTAACAGTGAGCTTTATTTCTGAAGCACATCGAAATTCAGTAAAATACGGTTAGTCTTGGACTACCTCAACAATCATTTCAAAAGCTACTTGAATCTACGCAATTTAGAAATAAGAGATTTAACTTTGAACTCGAATTAAATGATTCTGAACAATTAACAATAGTAAAATTTAGTACGTACCAAGCTGAGCTGCAGTCACAGGTAAGCTAAAATACGGTAACAAAACTCGCACTCTTAATTTGTGCTAGTGTAATCTAGATATTGTAGCCAGCTATGAATACCTTACTTGAAATTTGAAATTAAAGCGGTGAAATATAATGATGCTGGCGTTTGAATTTCAACGACACTCGGGTTCATTCCGGAAAAGGAAGGGACCCTGCTTGGTAATGCAATTGGGACAATGAGCAACAAATGTTCATGCTAAGTTGCTGTAATTATAGTTACGAAAATGGAACAGTTTGAAAAGCTGAGGTCTGCCATACAGTTCTAAAACTTTACGTGCGTCCAGTCTTCCTTGTCGGTTGCTTGAAGGTTTGAAGCCGTCGGTCGAGGAGGTGGCGACAGTCACTCATTGTCGGCCGTCGCTGTTGCAGAAGCTGGATGTTGGCGCGCCTTCTTCTCGACACGGTCACCAGACGAAACGGGCTCTTGATGTGCGCTAGTTAATGTTTCCCGTCCGCGACACCATGTCAGAAACTATCATCGCAAGTCGAGCGCAATTACATGCTGCCAAACCCTGAAAGCGCGGCAACTCGCGGGAGCATCACACAACACACCTGCTCCACTCGCTACTCCAGCCAGACTCCTTCTGCCCAGCCCGCGCTCCCCGCGGCAGAGTTAACACTACCAAAGATCCTACACACTTTGATTCTTCACACGACCTATCGATGTAATCGTTCGATAGCAGTTTTCCCTAGGCAAGACACAGCGTAGAAATACAAATAATATTTACGAAACAAACCAATTATACATCGACATAAATGCATAAATATATACAAACAGTAAAACAATTACAATATATAAAGAGACAGAAATGTCATATCTTGAGGTAACAAAGCAGGGAAAAATATAATAGTACAATAGATGGAAATAGGAGGATATGCATTTCCGGCGTTACAAGGACATCACACACATCCATGCCAGAGGCAGGATTCGAACCTGCGACCGTAGCGGTCGCGTGCTTCCAGACTGAAGCGCCAAGAACCGCTCGGCCACACCGGCCGGCCCACGATTTATCCGCTAGACGGCTGTGCTCATCGGATTCTTAAGAAACACCAGCATGATACATACGTGTAACCAGTAGCGCTTGAACAGTGTTCATGTGAAATAAGAAGAAGAGAAAAAAAACGCGCTCTGCTTTGAAAATTGCAGAAGCCTGCGATGAGTAAGTTGTACAATTTTACTACGTCATAAAGCTACAAATACCTAGTAGTAGTTCTTTACATGTGTATGAGCTATAATGAAGTAAGTACTACTCCAAAACCATAAATCCAATTAGACAATCATTTGGTGGCCATGTGAACAGCAAGTGGCTCTCTTGGTTTGTAATGGCTCTGAGCACTATAGGACTTAACATCTGAGGTCATCAGTTGCCTAGAACTTGGAACTACTTAAACCTAACTAACCTAAGGACATCACACACATCCATGCCCGAGGCAGGATTCTAACCTGCGACCGTAGCGGTCGCGCGGTTCCTGACTGAAGCGCCTAGAACCGCTCGGACACACCGGCCGGCAACAGCAAGTGTAGTGCAATAATCAGAGTCTCTTTGTTGGATCTGGCCTATCTTTCCATTTACATCGATACCGGCCCCTTCTTAAAACTTGTCTATCGGTCTGTCTTTGTCTCCTACTGTGTCTTCGCCGCCAGTGCTTTCAGCGAACTCGACGGCACAAGACGTCCATCTTGTTCCCTTTTTCTTCAACTTACGCTGCTGAATGCAAAGGAAATCGTTTTAAGAAGAGAACATGAACAAATTGGGCTAAGCAGAATACTTGTAGAAGTTAGCCGCACAATGCGTATAACATTCTACTTGGGAACTTGAATCTACTGATGAATTGCTTTAAATGCCCATTTTCTTTGGGACCTTTTAAGTTCGTATACATTCTGAATGGTGTGCAGCTAAGGGCAGTGGCATTCGGAGATGCGTAACATTAACAAAATTTGGTTGTGTCGTTAACTGAGTCATAGACATTAAAAGTAATTACAATGTTTCCCCTGCAGCAGACACTTTAAATTTTATTTGTAAAATTTGTACTGCTACACTTAATTGCACCTATACAATCAAAAATTAATTAATTAAAATTAGTTTTAACTTTCCAATTTAATATTATGTAATTGCCGCACTGAAGCGGATCGGAAATGCGTAAGTAGAGTGAACATTAAAGCGTATTAAGTTCGTTATTTAAATAGACATTACGATAACGTAACATACATAACATGAGATTTTACGGACATAACACGTTCTTAAAACATGGCATATTAAAGAAACTATGAAACATATTTTATCGCTAAATTTTTCCTGGCGTTTAGAAAGGATGCGTAATATTGTGGTGGACAATGCAAGCAAGGTATTAATTTCTCCTTTCGTGGGAAAGACATTTTTTCCATTCCGAGTCTATTTCTACTGGTGCTGCGTTGCATCATACGCATCAGTTCACGTAAACATCATTCGCCTTGCTGACATACACATGTGCCCTGCCACTCGATCCTGGGTTATCCTGTTCGAATCCAGATGACGGTAGAGACAGAAATAAGTACGAGATCTTTCGCAAAATCAGCTTAACGGCTAAGTTGTTGAGAAGAATAAAATGTAGGTGTGGTGAAAAGGTTAGGGCACGACAGAATCTGTTCCGAAGTTGCGATGGATAACTGAAACGAAAGAAATATCAAGACATATTTATAGGAATGGTCGAATTGTTTAAAGCGTTCTACAATGTAAAATAGCGCAACATGTACGAAATTCTGACGAAAATAGATGTAAACTATACTGAAATACGCATAATATATAACATATACAAGAAGCAAGAGTGGAAGATCAATAACGAACTGCTCGGCTTACAAAAATATGTGAAACAGGAACTTAGGCTTTCGCCCCTACTGTTCAATCTATACATCGAAGAAGCAAGGATGGAGATAAAAGGAAGGCTCTACATCTACATCTACATGTATACTCCGCTTTGGTGTTAATAATATATTCTCTCCATCCTCGGCGTAGATCATACTTTGGAATTTAGTGAGCAGCATCGTCTATCTGCAAGTGTGTCAAACTTCAAACTTTCTATGAGATTTGTAACGCTCTCGCGATGGTTAAATGTACCAGTCACGAACGTGGCTGCACTTCTTTGGACCTTTCCAATCTCTTGAATCAGACCCAACTGTTAAGGGTCCCATACAGACGAACAATACTCCCAAGACTGGACGAACTAACGTATTGTAAGAAATTTCCTTAGTTGAAGGACTGCATCGCAACAGGATTCTAGCAATAAACTGCAATTTGGAGTTCGCCTTACCCGTTACTTGTGTAATCTGATTGTTCAGTTTGAGATAATTTCGAACAGTCACATCCATATACTTGACTGATGTTACCGCTTCTAAAGACTAGGCATTTATTTTGTACTCGAACATTAATGGGAATTTCCTCTTGTTATGAACCATGGACCTTGCCGTTGGTGGGGAGGCTTGCGTGCCTCAGCGATACAGATGGCCGTACCGTAGGTGCAACCACAACGGAGAGGTATCTGTTGAGAGGCCAGACAAACATGTGGTTCCTTGAAGAGGGGCAGCAGCCTTTTCAGTAGTTGCAGGGGCAACAGTCTGGATGATTGACTGATCTGGCCTTGTAACATTAACCAAAACGGCCATGCTGTGCTGGTACTGCGAACGGCCGCAAGCAAGGGGAAACTACAGCCGTAATTTTTCCCGAGGACATGCAGCTCTACTGTATGATTAAATGATGATGGCGTCCTCTTGGGTAAAATATTCCGGAGGTAAAATAGTCCCCCATTCGGATCTCCGGGCGGGGACTACTCAAGAGGACGTCGTTATCAGGAGAAAGAAAACTGGCGTTCTACGGATCGGAGCGTGGAATGTCAGATCACTTAATCGGGCAGGTAGGTTAGAAAATTTAAAAAGGGAGATGGATAGGTTAAAGTTAGATATAGTGGGAATTAGTGAAGTTCGGTGGCAGGAGGAACAAGACTTTTGGTCAGGTGATTACAGGGTTATAAATACAAAATCAAATAGGGGTAATGCAGGAGTAGGTTTAATAATGAATAAAAAAATAGGAGTGCGGGTTAGCTACTAGAAACAGCATAGTGAACGCATTATTGGGGCCAAGATAGACACAAAGCCCATGCCTACTACAGTAGTACAAGTTTATATGCCAACTACCTCTGCAGATGATGAAGAAATAGATGAAATGTATGACCAGATAAAAGAAATTATTCAGGTAGTGAAGGGAGACGAAAATTTAATAGTGATGGGTGACTGGAATACGTCAGTAGGAAAAGGGAGAGAAGGAAACATAGTAGGTGAATATGGATTGGGGGGAAGGAATGAAAGAGGAAGCCGCCTTGTAGAATTTTGCACAGAGCATAACTTAATCATAGCTAACACTTGGTTCAAGAATCATGAAAGGAGGCTGTATACATGGAAGAAGCCTGGAGATACTGACAGGTTTCAGACAGATTATATAATGGTAAGACGGAGATTTAGGAACCAGGTTTTAAATTGTAAGACATTTCCTGGGGCAGATGTAGATTCTGACCACAATCTATTGGTTATGAACTGCAGATTGAAACTGAAGAAACTGCAAAAAGGTGGGAATTTAAGGAGATGGGACTTGGATAAACTGAAAGAACCAGAGGTTGTAGAGAGTTTCAGGGAGAGCATTAGGGAACAATTGACAGGAATTGGGGAAAGAAATACAGTAGAAGAAGAATGGGTAGCTCTGAGGGATGGAGTGGTGAAGGCAGCAGACGATCAAGTAGGTAAAAAGACGCGGGCTAATAGAAATCCTTGGGTAACAGAAGAAATATTGAATTTAATTGATGAAAGGAGGAAGTATAAAAATGCAGTAAATGAAGCAGGCAAAAAGGAATACAAACGTCTCAAAAATGAAATCGACAGGAAATGCAAAATGGCTAAGCAGGGATGGCTAGAGGACAAATGTAAGGATGTAGAGGCTTGTCTCACTAGGGGTAAGATAGATACTGCCTACAGGAAAATTAAAGAGACCTTTGGAGAGAAGAGAACCACTTGTATGAATATCAAGAGGTCAGATGGCAACCCAGTTCTAAGCAAAGAAGGGAAAGCAGAAAGGTGGAAGGAGTATATAGAGGGTTTATACAAGGGCGATGTACTTGAGGACAATATTATGGAAATGGAAGAGGATGTAGATGAAGATGAAATGGGAGATAAGATACTGCGTGAAGAGTTTGACAGAGCACTGAAAGACCTGAGTCAAAACAAGGCCCCGAGAGTAGACAACATTCCATTAGAACTACTGATGGCCTCAGGAGAGCCAGTCATGACAAAACTCTACCATCTGGTGAGCACGATGTATGAGACAGGCGAAATACCCTCAGACTTTAAGAAGAATATAATAATTCCAATCCCAAAGAAAGCAGGTGTTGACAGATGTGAAAATTACCGAACTATCAGTTTAACAAGTCACAGCTGCAAAATACTGACGCGAATTCTTTACAGACGAATGGAAAAACTGGTAGAAGCCGGCCTCGGGGAAGATCAGTTTGGATTCCGTAGAAATGTTGGAACACGTGAGGCAATACTGACCTTACGACTTATCTTGGAAGAAAGATTAAGAAAAGGCAAACGTACGTTTCTAGCATTTGTAGACTTAGAGAAAGCTTTTGACAATGTTGACTGGAATACTCTCTTTCAAATTCTGAAGGTGGCAGGGGTAAAATACAGGGAGCGAAAGGCTATTTACAATTTGTACAGAAACCAGATGGCAGTTATAAGAGTCGAGGGGCATGAAAGGGAAGCAGTGGTTGGGAAAGGAGTGAGACAGGGTTGTAGCCTCTCCCCGATGTTATTCAATCTGTATATTGAGCAAGCAGTAAAGGAAACAAAAGAAAAATTCGGAGTAGGTATTAAAATTCATGGAGAAGAAGTAAAAACTTTGAGGTTCGCCGATGACATTGTAATTCTGTCAGAGACAGCAAAGGACTTGCAAGAGCAGTTGAACGGAATGGACAGTGTCTTGAAAGGAGGATATAAGATGAACATCAACGAAAGCAAAACGTGGGTAATGGAATGTAGTCAAATTAAGTCGGGTGATGCTGAGGGAATTAGATTAGGAAATGAGACACTTAAAGTGGTTAAAGCGTTTGCTATTTGTGGAGCAAAATAAAAGTAGGAAAGGAGTTTTGCTATTTAGGGAGTAAAATAACCGATGATGGTCGAAGTAGAGAGGATATAAAATGTAGACTGGCAATGGCAAGGAAAGCGTTTCTCAAGAAGAGAAATTTGTTAACATCGAATATAGATTTAGGTGTCAGGAAGTCGTTTCTGAAAGTATTTGTATGGAGTGTAGCCATGTATGGAAGTGAGACATGGACGATAACTAGTTTGGACAAGAAGAGAATAGAAGCTTTCGAAATGTGGTGCTACAGAAGAATGCTGAAGATAAGGTGGGTAGATCACGTAACTAATGAGGAGGTATTGAATAGGATTGGGGAGAAGAGAAGTTTGTGGCACAACTTGACTAGAAGAAGGGATCGGTTGGTAGGACATGTTCTGAGGCATCGAGGGATCACAAATTTAGCATTGGAGGGCAGCGTGGAGGGTAAAAATCGTAGAGGGAGACCAAGAGATCAATACACTAAGCAGATTCAGAAGGATGTAGGTTGCAGTAGGTACTGGGAGATGAAGAAGCTTGCACAGGATAGAGTAGCATGGAGAGCTGCATCAAACCAGTCTCAGGACTGAAGACCACAACAACAAGAACATACGCAGTCGGTTGCACTTACTAATATTGAGAGATAACTGCCAGTCATTACACGACGCATTTATTTTGTGTAGATCCTCACTGATTTGTTCACAACTTTCGTGTGATACTACTATCCTGCAGACTACAGCATCATCAGCAAATAGTCTAATGCCGCTGTCAATACCATCAACCACATCGTTTATGTAAGTCGTAAAAAGCAGCGGACCTATTACGCTGCCTTAGAGCACACCTGATGTTACGCTTGTTTCTGTTGAAGTCTCCCCATTCAGGAAGACATACTGCTCTCTATCTATCTGATATGTCATCGGATAGACCGTAAGCGTGCACTTTTTGAAAAAATGGTTCAAATGGCTCTAAGCAGTATATGACTTAACATCTGAGGTCATCAGCCCCTAGAACTCAGAACTACTTAAACCTAACTAACCTAAGGACATCACACACAACCATGCCCGAGGCAGGATTCGAGCCTGCGATCGTAGCGGTCGCGCGGTTCCAGACTGAAGCGCCTAGAACCGCTCGGCCACAGCTGCCGGCGCACTTTTAGAAGCAAGCGGGAGATGGATCGAGCGCCTTCAGAAAGTCGAGGAAAATGACATCAACCTGGGAGCCGATATCTAGAGCCTGTTGTATATCATACACAAAGAGGGCGAGCAATGTCTTGCATGATTGCTATTTGGTAAAATCGTGCTGGTTTTTGCAGATGAGCTTCTCAGAGTCTATAAAGGTCATTATGTCTGAAAACAAAATACGCTCCATGATTCTACAACAAATCGATGTCAGTGAAATTGGCCAGTGCACCCGATTTTCTACCCTTTTTATAGATTGCTATGACCTCGGTCTTCTTTCAGTCCTATGAAACTTCCCGCTGTTCCAAAGATCTCTGGTAGATGATGTATAAGAATGGTGCTATATTTGTAGCATAGTCAACATACTCGTAAAATCTTCAAGAGAGTGATACAAATTCAGGGTGAATGGTTGGTTGTCAATGATAAGATTCGCTGATGGCATTGTTACCATCCACGGAGTTGAAGAATAATTGCACAATGTGTTGACAATATGAACAATCTAATGAGTAAACAATATTGATTGAGCGTGAACGGAAAAAACGCAAAGCAGTGGTAAGGAATGAAGAAATTAGACGAAGAAATGAGATTAGCAATAAAGTTAATTTCAAAGTTTTGATTCATAAGCCGAATAAGTAAATGAATTTGTCTATATTTGAAGAAAGTAATATGTGGGAAACACTGAAGAGCAGAAGGTACGCGATAGCAGGACATTTGTTAAGGCATCAGGGAATAAACTCCATGTGTTAAGGCATCAGGGAATAAACTCCATGGTACTGGAGGGTGCTGTAGAGTGTAAAATCTGTAGGGATGACAGAGATACCAGACAGACAACAAATAGTTGAGAGTTACGGATGCAAGTGCTATCCTGACATAAAGGGTATGGTACAAGAGAGGAATTTGTGAAGGGCCCCATATAACCAGTCGGAAGACTGATAACAACAAAACAGGGGCTAATAGTTTAAAATTTGCGTTCAGTGTCGTATTTGTAAAAGATATCTGTATTGTAATCAAATCTAATGTGGCACGTGAAGATAGCAAAACGAAAACCGAAGTTTGAAATTTCACGTTGAAGAAATCATTCACACTGGAGAACCGTAAAGACATACCGTCCTTTGATTATCCGCCCGACTCCTGTACGTACGACATAGAGCTAAACATACACTATGTGATCAAAATATCCGCCAGCTCCACTCTTGCAGGCATACGTTCAATAAGACGCTAGAAGCTTTCCTGGGGAATGGCGGCCCATTATTCACGGAGTGCTGCACTGTGGAGAGGTATCGTTGTCGGTCGGTGAGGCCTGGCACGAAGTCGGCGTTCCAAAACATCCCAAAGGTGTGCCGGCCGGAGTGGCCGAGCGGTTCTAGGCGCTGCAGTCTGGAACCACGCGACCGCTACCGTCGCAGGTTCGAATCCTTCCGTGGGCGTGGATGTGTGTGATGTCCTTAGGTTAGTTAGGTTTAAGTGGTTCTAAGTTCTAGGGGACTGATGACCTCAGATGTTAAGTCCCATAGTGCTCAGAGCCATTTGAACCATTTGAACCCAAAGGTGTTCTGTAGAATTCAGGTCTGGATTGTGTGCAGGCCAGTCCATTACAGGGATGTTATTGTTGTGTAATCAGTCCGCCACAGGCCGTGCAATATGAAAAGGTGCTCGATCGTGCTGAAAGATGCAATTGCCATCGCCGAATTGCTCTTGAACAGCAGGAACCAAGGAAGTGCTTAAAACATCAATGTAGGCCTGTGCTGTGATGGTGCCACGGAAAATAAAAAGGGGTGCAAGCCCCCTCCACGAAAAACACTGTCACACCATAACACCACCGCCTCCTAATTTTACTGTTGGCACTACACACGGTGACAGATGACGTTCACTGTGCATTCGCTATACCCACACTGTGCCATTGGATCGCCACACTGTGTACCATGATTCCGCACTCCACACAACATTTCTCCACTGTTCAATCGTCCAATGTTTATGCCCCTTACACCAAGCAAGGCGTCGTTTGGCATTTACCATCGTGATGTGTGGATTATGAGCAGCCGCTCGACCATCAATTGCAAGTTTTGTCAGATACCGCCTAACTGTCATAGTACTTGCAGTGGATACTAACGGCATTTGGAATTCCTGTGTGATAGTCTGGATATATGTCTGCCTATCATACATTACGACCATCTTCAACCGTCGGCGGTCTCTGTCAGTCGACAGACGAGGTCGGCCTGTATGCTTTTGTGCTGTACGTGTTCCTTCACGTATCTATTTCACTATCACATCGGAAACAGTGGACCTAAGGATGTTTTGGAGTGTGGAAATCTCACGTACAGATGTGTGACACGAGTGACACCCAATCACCTGACCACTTTCGAAGTCCGTGAGTTCAGCGAAGCACCCCATTCTGCTCTCTCGCGATGTCTAATTGCTACAGCGGTCGCTGGTATGAATACTTGGCAGTAGGTGGCAGCAGAATGCATCTAAACGTATGTTGTTGGGGTTGTCACGGTCCTTTTTATCGTATAGTGTACCTGGCGTAGAGAAGCAACTTAAAGATGTGAGGTCAAATAAATAACTAGGAATGGGCGGACTCCCAGTTCAATTTTACAGAGAATACTATACGGCATTGTCCGCTTACCTGGCTTGCGTTTCTCGTGAATCTCTCGCCAAACACAAAGTCCGAAGCGACTGAAAAAAAGCGCAGGTGACTCCAGGACAGAAGAAAAGTAAAAGACGGATCAGCAAAATAACAGACCACTATTCCTAACTTCTGTTTGCTTAAGAATTCTTGTACACATTCTCAGTTCGAATATAATAGATTCTCAGTTCGAATATAATAGATTTTCTTGACGCTAGAACCTTATGTCCAGGAATCAGCATAATTTTAGAAATCATCACTCGTATGAAACCCGGGTTGCCCTTGTCTCACATGATATACACAGAACTATGGATGAAGAGCAACAGGCAGGTTCCATATTTCTGTATTTCCGGAAAGCATTTGACACGTTGCCCCATTGCAGGCTGTTAACGAAGGTTCAAGCATATGGAATAAGTTCACTGATATGTGAGTGCTTCGAAGAGTTTTTAAACAATAGAGTTCTCCTCGACGGCGAGTGCTAATCAGAGACAAGTGTGTCATCAGGAGTGCCCCAGGGAGGTGTGATAAAACCACTGTTGTTCTCTATATACAAAATCGGTTTGGCGGACTGTGTGGGGAGCAGTCTGCGGTTGTTTGCAGATGGTGCCACGGTGAACGATAAGGTGTCGAGGATGAGTGACTATGGGAAGAAACTAAACAACTTCGACAAAATTTCCCGTTGATGTGTTGAACGGCAGGTAGCACTAAATGTGAAAAAATGTAAGCTAATGCAGACGAGTAGGAAGAACAAACCTGTAATGATCGTTTACAAGATTACTATTGTCCAGCTTGACACATTCAAGTCGTTTTAATACCTAGGCGTGACGTTGCAAAGCAATATGAGCTGAAACTAGAATGCTAAAACTGTGGTAGGAAGGCAAATGGTCGACTTCGGTTTTTCGGGAGAATTTTAGGAAAGGGAGGTTCGCCTGTAAAGGAGGCCGCATATAGGATGCAGGTGCGACCTATTCTTAAGAACTGCTCGAGTGTTTGGGATCAGTTGCTGGTCTGATAGAAGGAAGACATCGAAGAAATTCAGAGGAGGGCTGCTATATTTGCTACCGGTAGGTTCGAGCAACACGTAAGCGTTACGGAGATGCTTCAGAAATTCAATTGGGAGAGAACGCGGAGTTCTTTTCGGGAAACACTATGGAGAAAATTAACAGATCGTGCATTTGAAGCTGACTGCAGAACGCGCATAAGAACCACGAAGGTAAGTCATGAGAAATTAGGGTTCATACGGAGGCGTACAGACAGTCGATTTTCCTTCGCTCTATTTACGAGTGGAACAGGCAGAGAAATTACAAGTAGTGGTACAGGGTATATTCCTCCACACACCTTACGGTGGCTTGCGGAGTATCTATGTAGATATAGATGCAGACGTAGATGAAATATGTCCCTGACTGCAAATGGTTGTTGTAGTTTCCGATTCTACTGCTAGTTTTTGATGCATTGCTAGACATCCATTTATGACTACGCTCTACAAGGGAGTCGCATGGTTTGTGCTCGGTCTCGAATGACTTCGTCGTGGAGTAAATCTTCCTTTCTCTTCCGATCGTATGATAAATGTGTTGTTCCAGTTATATAAATGTGCGTGGTATTGTTAAAATGGGAACTACAGTGCGTATCATTCTTTATTTAAATTTGGGCAAGAATTTTCCTGGATATAATAACTACAATTCTAAAAAAATAAATTACCTAAGACTTGTTAATGTAGTAGGGTACAAAAAATATACTCCTTTAATGGCTAGAAGAACAGCTATGCTATGAAAATTGTGAAGAGCAACGAAGCATTCAATATTCATATCTGAGGACTGTGTTTGTTCAACAGGTAATTATTTCTGCAGTTGTCTTCGAATATGTATGATAATTTTGTAGCCATGTTGGAATCAAATACGGGAGGATGAACCCAATGCCCGAACGCACCGTTTCTAGGGAGAAACAGTATTCGCCAATCTCTGTCTAATTTGTCGCTGACTACTTTTGAAGTGTCTGTACGTTTATCACCTGAAATACCGCAAGAGGAAATAATATTATCCCGGGTGCACGCCTGAAATTTGGTGGAGCACCTCTGTAATCAGTCTGGGAGTAAATACTGTTATCTTAGGAACGTGGTTTCGGCCAGGTGCTACACTGTTGGCAGTTGGTATCAATGGCCCCTTTTCTTCAGACGAAATTTCGCGCTTACAGGATCTCTGGACTCACTTTCAGTGGACTGCCGGTAACTGCATGGGTCTCAAATTTGCAGTTCTTCAATTCCACTGAAAGAAAGATATTGGTTTGTTACTTGATAGTCCGCAAATCATGCTTACCACAACGTTTTTCTCTTTGTTCCTATGTTTTTGTAATGTCTTGGTGTTTCTATTGAAAGGAGTCTACCGGGATACACTTATATGTGGCACCCGAATATTGAAATGATACTAATGTAAACTAAAATGGAAGATGTATGTCTATGATGGGCTCTTTAAAGCGGATCGCTGACTTTACACGACCGCAGAGGCAAAGATATTGCTTCGGGTCTGAGATTTTTGTGTTGGAGTAAGTGAGTGCCTGGTGCACATCAGTGACTGTGTTGCAGTCTATGAGCGAAAGATGATGCAGTAGGTAGTTTCTGTGGTGTGCTCTGTAAAGCCACCAAGTGTTAGATTATTGCATATAAATGTTCTCATACCAATATTTTGTGTTACACAGCACGTGAAATACGTAGATCAAAATGATGAGTGATTTTATAATGGAATGTAAAGTGAAATGATGAAATGTAGATTTAATTGTGACAAGCAAGTATTACTCAACTGATATAACAAAGAAGCTGTACGAGGACATGTATTATTGGAAATATAAATGTGGAAGCAGAAGCCTTTTTGCAGTTAAGGTAAAGAAGTTTACTTTTTATTACTTTCCTTTGCCAGCGCGTTAGTGTAAATAAGTTGACAGATAATTAGTAACACTGAGTTCTGTGTTGAGTAACCCCAGAATGTGCGTAGACAGATTTGATGTATAAGGTAGTTAGATATTTCCCTTTTGTAGTGTTCCAAAAAAGATTTGACGATTTGTCTTTATGATTTTTAATTATGTTAGATAGTATTTGCTGCATAAATCTAATTGTTTGTGACTACGTCAGCAAAGAATGGTATTCATTTAGTAAGAAGGATGTAATTTTTCTGAGTAATGTCATTTCAGTTGTCAGGTGTTTTAAGAAGCCAAACTTAACTTCGAATCCTATTCACTATGGAAAAAGCCATTGTTAGTAATTAACCCAAATCACTACCTCCTCCCTGTCCATGTCATACGTTTCTTAAAGACGTCGAATTTTCCTTAAATGTTTTCATTTGTCAGCAAAGAGAATTTTATTCATATTTCAAAATATTGCTGCCACCACTGCCCGTCGATGACCTTAAGCTAGTATATTTTATTCTTCTTCACGAGAGATCAGAACATAACACGATCCACCGTTGCTGCTTTAGAGGTGAAACAATTTATTTGTTACGTGTACAGGGACCAAAGTTATGAGCTTTGAACAGCGCCAGGGGATTCAGTACCTAAGAGGCAGAATCTATTTTGCAGTGACTGTTTCTTTTTATTGGAGTTGAGGGCTGCATTGGCCTGTCAGTTCGTATAAAATTTTACTAATAATAACACACAGTAAGCACATCACCTGCAGTTACAGCATGCTGCACGATAACTCCAGTTTTATATGCATTGCCGGTTCAAGCATTCATTGAAGTATTTCTATAATTTTAAAGAACGTTACACAGTCAACACATTTTGCGTATTATTTGTCTGAAAATAATCGCAAAATCGTCTACATAGGCGTTTTAATGTCCAATCATGGGTATAGTATGATGAAGTGTACATTTATGTTTCTGAGGCTTGACACACATATACTTTATTTGTTTGTATAAATAAAGTTCTTTGAGATGTTATCTGAATACGTACCACTAGTAAAGTGATCGGTAAGATTTTTCCTGTGTTTTAACTCACCTGCTTGGGGATTCTTCGTGGGTCTTCCTAAATAACTGGTATGAACACTTTGGGTTCGACAATTAATAAAAATAAACCACATAATGAAGCAAGGTCGAAAGGCCGCTGCTGTTTGCATTATAGTTTTGTATAAACATAGTATAAAACAGTACTGCGGTGGTGTATGACTCGTATCAGTGCTATTACGATCGAACTAGAACGACATATTACGAGGTAGTGCCACTGTTTTGCACAAATCGTAGTAGCCGACTTGTCATTTATTTTAAATACAACAAAGGCGTCGCGCATTATTACACATCGTACAGTCTAGTCCTATACTATTTCCGATATTAATGTTCTACATATTCGTAGCCTGTATTATCCTGACTTTCGATGTATCATTTTGCACTTTTGACCTCCAATATTCGAAATTAAATTTTATACTTGGAACTGTGTTTTCAGGTTTAGACCAATAATGAGTGAAACGTTTAATGCAACTGGCAAGGTCAAGCTGTTACAATTTGTAACCTCACAGGCATTTTCTTCCTTCGTAATGACAGTGTTACTATTCTGACTCGTAACGTATCACCCATATAACATATGTAACCCGGTCCCTCATTCTTTGGAAACTTGTTTTCTTTAAGAAAATTGTGGAGCACGAACGTAAGGTAGGTTAAGTCATCAGTACTGAGGTGAATTCAAATCCCACCAACTGACACTCTGAAAGACAATCTGAAGCATTTAGTTAATCTTTCTACTGTCTATCTTATTTACTTAGAATACATTAAAAGGCACGTTTTCCAACGTTTCAGTAAATTCGCGTCGTACATGGTAAGAGCTCTTTTCCAAAATACTAAACAGCTGTTAGAAAGAAGAAATAAAGTTAAATCTTCTTTAGCAAGCTGCGCCGGTAAATGTCTCCAACACTGTCCTGTGAAAATACTGTATTTGAAAGTGAGAAGATAAAAGCTTAGAAAGCAAACATAGGTGAAAAGTTTTACATTACGTATACGTTGTGTGTAATCTTTATATTCATACCTACAGTAAATCAATTTAATTAATTATCTGAAGCTTGTAAGGGATTGTGTTCTTCGGTGTACAGTGTGTGCAATTAGTTTCAAACGCGACGTGACAGACAATGCAGTTACTCGTGGATGCAAGTAAAAGTCGATACGTGAAACTGGGTAACCCGTTTAAGACCACAGATCATCGCTGCTCTTGTAACTGCACATCTACTGCGGGCTAATAACTTGTATATGGGCAACAGTTGAATGAAAGCGTGTAGTGTGGCCCGACGGGTCGGGATTTTTCTTCTTTTCAAATGATGCAAGGCGTGGGGTGCACTAATTGCCTAGTGAGAAGTTCGAGGCTCAAAACCTCACTGTGCTGGGGACTTCGTTCCTGCTGCAAGCAGTTATGCATAGTGTTGTGTCTGTTTCTCGTATAGTGATTTCAGTCCACTAATTCAGGTCATCGTGAACATGGCATTATTCTCGTTACAAAGTGTTGCCCTTTATTCGTCGTCTTCATGATGAGTATTCTGCGGACACAATTTCGAGGACGACAGTAGGCATGATCATGGGGCTGCACATGTGTGGCCACGAGATGATAACGTCTCAGGAGCATTATTGCATCTAGAGATGATCTCAGTTACATAACATACGATCCATTCACAGTAATGTGACTGACCGTCAAAATCCTACATAAGCACATTCTGCGATGAGGTGGTGCGGGGATGAGAGTCAGTGCGGTTGTTGAAGGTCCAAGCAGCGATGTAGAGCCATGCTGACTCTGGTGATGTGGCCAGCTGAGCTAGGTTTCACGGTTGTGGATCCATGGCTTGAACAGCGCGATCGAATTGGTCCCACAGATTCGCCACAAGGTTTAAAGCGGAAGGATGTGATGACCAGGAGAGCTAGGTAAATTAATTCTGGTGCTCTTCGAACCACGCACGTATAGTGCGAGGTGTGTGACATGTCGCATTGCCTTGCTGCTGTATGTTGTCGTGCAGAGGAAAGCAAACCACTTGTAGTCGTGTACAAGTTCAATAAGGATCAGTAGTTGTGTTGATCCATTGTGACTTACAGAAATAACGAGGTCGCCCAAGAAATGCCACGAAGACATTCTCCATAACGTACCGCTCCCTCCTCCGGCGTAGTCCCTTCCGGTGAATGTTGCAGTGCCGTTGACGCCAACGGCCATCTGTCTGATGGAGAATAAAACGTGATTCATCTGAAAAGGCGTCCTGCCGTCACTCACTGAATGTGCAGTCGCGGTAGTGGCGTTCAAATCCTAGGCTTCGTCGCCGATGAACGGCAGACATCCTAGGTGCATGAACCAGTCGCCTGCTGCAGTTGACCACACGCAGCAATCAATGTACGCCGTTGACGAGAAAGTGTTGGTTTCCCCCTTGATCATCTTCGTTCGTGCACATTTACGCAAAAATCGTTCACCTCTGTGATCTACGACCCGGGGTGCGCCACCACACTTGCCACTTTCCCATTCACTGTGTACTTTAACCAGGGCCACTCGCAGTTTATAAACTAGGCCACTTCGAAAATAATTCGGCCCTAGGCTCCATAGCCAATGGCCGGCCGGAGTGGCCGAGCGGTTCTAGGCGCTACAGTCTGGAACCGCGCGACCGCTACGGTCGCAGGTTCGAATCCTGCCTCGGGCATGGATGTGTGTGATGTCCTTAGGTTAGTTAGGTTTAAGTAGTTTTAAGTCCTAGGGGACTGATGACCTCAGCAGTTAAGTCCCATAGTGCTCAGAGCCATTTGAACCATTTTGAACCAATCCATAGCCAATGATCATGCCCCTTTGGACGTAAGATATATCACTTCGACCCCGCAGTACGATAACGGCATCGCTGTTCTCCCGTCCACGTGGCACAATTTATATACCCTCCACTGGTAGTGCTACCACCCGCCGTAAGTAGTTACTGCAGGTTTAAGTCCAACAGAGGCGGTCGTCGCATTAGCGTGACTGGACTGTGTGGTCAGTGTTGAAAGCCTAGGAGACTGTGCTCTTAACGACTAAAAACGAACCCTGTTCTTCATCGGCAGTTGACCTGTGTTTCTTATTGCTTGGATTTCAGTTATCAAATTTCCATGTTGATCCATATCGTCAGTCAAAATTTTGATTTTCTCTGCTCGGATAAGATAGTTAATATTTTGTGTTGCCGGGCTGTTTATCTGTCCTATCTTGAATCTCCATTTCGATGATCTCCCGGTCAGGGATATCTCCAGGTGCTCCGATTCGTCCAAATTGTCTTTGTACTAATTGCCCACCGTATCCTAGAGCAGTCTTCCCTAGATATTGCAGGCAATGGAATTTGGTTAAGAGATTTCATTCCGTGTTTGACTTTAAAAATGCGTCAATTTCTGGTTGAGCAAGCTCCGAGTTACAGGTACGGCTGTAAACTCTAAATGCTGAAGATCGCCGGCAAGTTGATGAAGACGCCCCTATCAGCCACCTGGCACGCGCCACATTAAAGAGTCAACTCTCCGCCTCCTATGCCATGTTTAGAAGACTTTTTTTTCTAGTTCTCGACCATACTACCAACACAGGAAGTTTTTCTGTGGACTTCTGGTTCATATTAATGCAGAGGCTCGTATTTTGGGATTGCATTAATTTATAGATGGCGCTGGTTCCCTCTTACACTACATCACTTGGATATTCCAGTATTGCAATTCTTTTCCATTTCAATTCACATTGGAAGAAAACCTAACTCTTTCTAAGATCATTCTTTACTTGCATTGCCATTTAGTCTGATTTTTTCTTTGTATTCTTGATCTAAAGGAGGGGGTGGTGCTTTGTGCGCCATCTACATGATGTATATTTTGATCGGTGTGCTGTCGTACGTTATCTGTTTCTGTATAGTATTCTCTGTTTTGATGATTGCGGACAGACAGAGAAAATCCCTCAAAGTGGAAAACAGCCCAGTTACCACACTCAGGATGGAGCTGTATCACATCAACAGTTGTTCATCTGCCGCATAGATTCGATACAGGTCTGATATATTTTCATATCTCGCAAGTTAGTGCTTGCTTTAAGATTATATCAGTTTTCATGTTCTTAGTAAGACACTCGAAACACTGCCGGAATTAAGTTCATCATCCTGAATTACTTGGTATACTCTGACATGTTCCACACCCAGGAGGATTCCGTCTTTTATGGGTCTATGGAATGAATAATTAATCTGATCTAAACTAATCTACCGTTAGTAAAGATTATGACTAATACTCGTTGTGTTGTTGTTGTTGTGGTCCTTAGTCCAGAGACTAGTTCGATGCAGCTGTCCATGCTACTCTTTCCTCTCCAAACCTCTTCATCTCCGAGTAACTACTGCAACCTACATCCCTCTGAACCTGCTCACTGTATTCGTCCCTTGGTCTCCCTCTACGAGTTTTACCCTCCAGCACTGAATGAGTGATCCCTTGATGCTTCAGAATGTGTCCTAACAAACGATCCTTTCTTTTAGTCATGTTATACGACAGATTCCTGTTCTCCCCAATTCTACTCAGTACCTCCTCATTAGTTACGTTACCTATCCATCTAATCTTCAGCGTTCTTTGTAGCACCACATTTCTGAAGCTTCTATTCTCTTCTTGTCTAAGCTGTTTATCGTCCATGTTTCACTTCGATAGATGGCTACACTTCATACAAATACGAGGGTTATTCGGAAAGTAAGGAACGACTGGTCGCGTAATGGAAACCACAGTGAAAATCAGATGAAGTTTTGCACAGTTGTTTTGGGCAGAGTCCCTAGTATGCCCGTCGATTACGTTACGTCGTACTTCTTAGTTCTGAGTAAACAGGGAGCACATAAAGATACTTAGAACAATAGTGCCTCTCGCCATGTACGAGGTCCTGGTGAGAAATTTCGCCTGAAGCTATGCAGTCAACATTACATTACTGTCGTGCGGTTTCTTCTTCAAGACAATTGGGGGTTGTTTTGGGGAAGGAGACCAGACAGCGAGGTCATCGGTCTCATCGGATTAGGGAAGGGTGGGGAAGGAAGTCGGCCGTGCCCTTTCAGAAGAACCATCCCGGCATTAGCCTAGACCGATTTAGGGAAATCACGGAAAACATAAATCTGGATGGCCGGACGCGGGATTGAACCGTCGTCCTCCCGAATACGAGTCCAGTGTCTAACCACTGCGCCACCTCGCTCGGTCTTCAAGACAATTCTCAGCCCCATTCTGCATAGACAATGAATGTACTCCAGCATCTTTTTCAATTGGAGACGTTTGATTACCCACAATACAGCCCGTAATTGTCTCCCTCTGAGTTTCATCTCATCTCACATGAACCGCTGACTATGAAGACTACATTTTGGCACAGACAACGAGCTGCAGGTCAGCGTAGAGAAATGGCGGAAAGCACTGGCGGCTGCCTTCTACACTCATGCTCATAAATTAAGGATAACTGCAGAATGTGGTGCCACACAACGTGGCACTACACAAAACTGGCGCTAATAGATAGGCACATAGGGAACACACATGACACAGATCTGCAAGTCCACGGTATTGGTTATAAGTTAAAAAAACCGTCCCGAAACATGTGCTACAAAACGCCACTGTTTTTTCCGCATGTACCGTGGCATCAGTATGGAATATGATAACCATGCACACGTACACAGGCCGCATAACGGGTTGGCATACTCTGGATCAGGTGGTCGAGCAGCTGCTGGGGTATAGACACCCATTCTTGCACCAGTGCCTGTCGGAGCTCCTGAAGTGTGCTAGAGGTTTGAAGACGTGCAGCGATACGTCGACCGAGAGCATCCCAGACGTGCTCGATGGTGTTTAGGTCTGCAGAACAGGCAGGCCACTCCATTCACCTGATATCTTCTGTTTCAAGGTACTCCTCCACGACGGCAGCTCGGTGGGGCCTTGCGTTATCATCCATCAGGAGGAAGGTGGGGCCCACTGCACCCCTGAAAAGGCGGACATACAGGTGCAAAATGACGTCCCGATAAACCAGACGTGTTACAGTTCCTCTGTCAAAGACATGCAGGGGTGTACGTGCGCCAATGATAATCCCACCCCATACCATAAAACCACGACCTCCAGACAGGTCCCTTTCAAGGACATTAAGGGGTTGCTATCTGGTTCCTTGTTCACGCCAGATAAAATCCCGGCGAGAATCACTGTTCAGACTATACCTGGACTCGTCCGTGAACATAACCTGGGACCACTGTTCCAATGACCATGTACTGTGTTCTTGACACCAGGCTTTACGGGCACTCTCGTGACCAGGGGTCAGTGGAATGCACCTTGCAGGTGCACTAGAGCTCACTATGATATAAATTCGTCAGACAATACATGTGCAGAAGCCACCATGTGATTAAATTCATTCCGGTGGATTAAAATTAGCGTAATGGGTCCATTAGAAACCTAAGTCCTAACCAATGACTCTAGTCGTAGAATAATAACAAAAAGTGGTCGCAACATACTGTCAACTATGACAATCCTGATAACGGATGGACTAATAATTTAAAATACAATGTGCCTCATACATGAATTTATCAAAGAACCTGACGAAGATGCAGGTAGAGTCCGTGTATCCTTCAACCTAGTCGAAAACGGACTGTTGAAAGATGGCGGTGCGCTGGGTTCTGGTCTCACCACTCGTTCCTGACGGTGAGGGTGAGTGGCTGTACCAACACAAAACATTCCACCACCACAGGTGCATCTTTGAACGATCACACCAAGTATTAGGGTGGCAGAAAAACCCAAGAAAGACATGTATCTCTGCACAACAGCTGATCTCCTCGTGCAAACACAACGAAAGCACTCATTCATGACATGGAACATGACAGAGCATGACATATAGCAACGTTTTAGGGACGGAAGAACGATGTACATGGCTTCATAAATAAATAATCAGTCATGTCCATCCCTTCGCTAGAGGCTCTCAGTACCCGAACAAAATATGAAGATGACCATTCTATCATTGATAATGAAGAACAGTGGGTACCACGAGGGAAAGAAACAGAGAGAAACCATAAGTTCCATCTCAACACCTCTTTCTCAGTTGTAAAAAATGCACTAGTCTGTCCTTCAACCGGACATTTCATTTGCTACTAAGACAAGAACGAGACCTTAGCTCCAAGTAGCTGCGTACCTATATTAATGCACCAACATCATGACAAGGTCACATAATAGAGGTGGTGGTTGTTGGGATGTTTAAGGGGGACTAAACAGCTAAGGTCATCAGTCCCCCATTCCAAAAGCAGGGGAGACAAAAATGGTCACATAATAGAAACCACAAGTAATTACAAGTGAATTAGGACCCAGGGAATCACGAAACACACACCTCATCTATACCAATAAGTGTCTATTAGTTTCATAAATACAACCATAGTCTAAGGGTAGTGTCTTTGACTAGTAATAAAAACATCCTCCGTCCCTGGTTCGAATCACGCCAACGATTACACTTTGAATAGAAATCGTCGGCGTTGGTCGCCGAAGAGTGTCGGCATAAGATGTCGTTCTGCTGATGACCTTGTCAAAGAGGGCGAAGGAGCTGATAGAGGTTCAGAGCACTCGCTTGTCTTTGGGGTGCGAAATTGCCTCTAAAGGCGCAAGAATGAGCAGTGGTGAATGGCGCGAAGACGTGGAGGCAATGGAAATCTGAAAATTATAGACACATTATGTGTATCCACAGGACACGTGGCCTCTAATTGAAAAGCGTCATGATGATCCCTCCATTGACAAAAGATTCCTGAACTATTCCGATATCCGGGAGGGGACTACCAAGAGGACGTGACCATGATATAGATATTGAATTTCTTTCTGAAGGAAACGTTCTACGAGCAGGGGCGTGAAACGTCGGAAGTTTGAATGTGGTGCAGAAGCTAGAATAACTGAAAAGGGAATCACGAAGGCTGAATCTAGATACAGTCTGGGTCAATGAAGTGACATAGGAAGAAGACAAGAATTTCTGGCCCGATGGGTAGGGGGTAATAGCAGCAGCTGCAGAAAAAAGTATAATGGAAATGGGATTAATTGTGAATAGGGAGACAGGGCTGAGAGTGTGCTGTGAACAGTTCAGTGGCAGGATTGCTCTCATGACAATCGACAGCAAATCAACGCCTACAACGATAGTCAGGTGTACATGCCGACGTCGCAAGCTGAAGATAACTTAAAACTTCGTGTTGTGCCGTACGGCAGGTCTTGTCATGGGGGAAGCCTTGTCAGAGAGGTACACGGCATGTGCGTCTAGGGAAGTGATTCCAGTTGCCATCCAATGATAGCGATGAAATGATACTGAGGACAACACAACACCCAGTCCCTGAGCGGAGAAAATCTCCGACCCAGCCGCCAGTCGAACCCGGGCCCCTTGGTGTGACAGACCGCCGAGCTGACCACTCAGCTATCGGGGTGGGCAGCTGAGGATAAAGAGAGAAAGAAAGTATATGAGGATACTGAAGGTGTAATTCGGTACGTAAAGGGAGGTGATGATCTAATAGTCGTTTGGGACTGAAATACGATTGTGGGGAAAGGATTAGAAGGAAGTTTATAGGAGAATATGTGCTTGGTAGTAGAAATGAGAGAGGCGAAAGACTCAGTAAGTTCTGCAATAAATTTCAGCTAGTAATAGCGAATACTCGGTCCAAGTATCACAAGAGCGGGAACTATGCTTTCTAAAAGACCAAGACACACGGGAAGATTCCAGTTACTTGTTAATCACGTTATAGTCAGGCAGAGATTACGAAATCAGATGCTGATTGTAAGGCGTACCCATGAGTAGACACAGACTCAGAAAAGAATGTAGTGGTGATGAAAAGTGGGCTGAAGGTAAAGAGACTAGAAGGGTAAAGTCAGTGGGCAAAGAAGTGGGATACGGAAGTACTAAGAATTGAAGAAATACCCTGGAAGTTCTCTGAGGCTGTATATAGGATGGAGAAAAATTGTGTCACGGAATTTTAACCCTGGATAGCTGATGCCCGTAGGGACCAAAATTACTAATGTTGTGTAGGTCGACAACGCACAGTTATTGAACTACGAAACTTGGTGCCACGCGCTCCAATTGGCCGAGGGAGGGGAAGGGGGGGGGGGCTGTGTTGCCGGATGCTTTGGACAACGCATGACCTCGAATGCTTTGCTTGCGATGTATCCAAGGCGACCCGCAGGCTCGGGGTAGCTCGCCAGCCTTCCGCTCTGGTGGCCGGGGGGCGAATCCGCCAGGGTCCCTACACGTCCATTGTAGTTTCGCGATAAGGTGCACCCGGTACAAACGCGTCAACAGCTGTTAGTTCGCGTACATAAAGTATTTTACAAATTGTGTCGGCCCTGAAAAGGGCCTCTTTTGTAGCTAGGACATACTTAAAGCAGGTGCTCGAACTGGCGACCCTCTGACGCAGCAAAAGATTTTTAACGTCGAACGGTGTTTTGCCGAACGTTTTCGAAGATACCTGGCATGACTCTGATGTGATTGACGGCATGCTGAGTGCGAACCATTAATTTCTTTTGGTTTCTAGGTGGTTCGCGTCTTGGTGAGTGAACCACAGTAGAAATTTGAAGAATCCCGACAGGGAAAAGTCCGGTGGCGTGAGGTTTGGTGATCACGGGGGCCATGTCCTACGAGCACCTCCGCCAATTACTCGACCATCGAAAGGTTCATTTAAATATGCACGCACAGCACTACAGCTATGTGCGGGCGCCCCATCGTGCTGCAACCACATGTGCAGCGATATGTCTAGGGGAACATCTTCGAGCTGGATAGGTAGAGTTTCTCAAAAAAAAGTGAAGGTCATTTTCCCCGGTATGTCGAGGAGATAGACGGACTGGCCCAATAAGATGTCATCCACAATGCCTTCCCAAATGCTGAGCGAAAATCTGTCCTGGTGTCCGTGAACGTACGTAACGTGAGGATTTCCCCTTGCCCAGTAATAAACGTTTCGAGTGCTGTAACGGCCACCTTGATGGAATGTGCACTCGTCGGTAAGCTACATAATGGCGGGGACGTCGGGATCTCGTGCAACACGTCGCAGAAGCCACCAGCAATATCCTAGAGTGTGTTCATAGTCCGCCACTGGGTTTGGGTCCTGGACAGGTTGGAAACTAAATGAATGTCGTCCGTGATCCCTCAAAACCTCCCGCACTAACCGATGAGTGACCTTCATGTCGTGTTCAACCTCTCGAGTACTAGTCAAAGGTGATTCCTCGAAGCGCTCGAGAACAGTCTCTTCAAATGCAGAATTCCGTCGAGTTCGAGGTCTTCCAGCATCACCATGATATCCCGCTAACAAGCCTGTTTCGCCAAGTAGCCGGTGAATTGCTGTAAACGTTTGCGGATGTGGGTGGCGCCTTCCTGGGTACCGTTCCTCATACGACCGTCCAGCTTCATGCGCATTACCATCGGCTAGGCCATTTACAAAAACCAGGTCTCGTTGTTCTTCAAGCGAATATTGTGCCGCCATGCTTACTGTATGACTAAATCGCAGTTGACATGTATTTGCTCCGAAGCGGAGCTTACGTGTGAATGCCTCTGACGTGGGGCGGTGACAAACAGCAAGAATTTCTCGACACGTGTGCGTATAACGTTGGGCCAGTGACGGGGCGTGGGATGTTCGTATGTGTGAACCTATAACCTTAGCGTTGCGCGTCAACCGACGAACGGCAACAGGGGAATCCCACGGCCAATCGGAGCGCTTGGTTCAAATGGCTCTGAGCACTATGGGACTTAACTTATGAGGTCCTCAGTCCCCTAGAACTTAGAACTACTTAAACCTAACTAACCTAAGGACATCACACACATCCATGCCCGAAGCAGGATTCGAACCTGCGTCCGTAGCGGTCGCACGGTTCCAGACTGTAGCGCCTAGAACCGCTCGGCCACCCTAGCCGGCCTCGGAACGCTTGGCGCCAAGTTTTCGTAGTTTACAAATGGTGCATTGTCGACCTACACAACAATAGTAATTTAGGTTCCTACTAGCACGAGCTATCCAGCGTTAAAATTTCGTGACACAAATGTTCTCCACCCTGTATACTGCGAATAACTCAGTAGGCAGTTCCTTTGAAGAGGAATGGACATCTCTAAAACGTGCAGTCACAGGTGTTGTTAAGTAACTGTAAAGAATCGGTGGGTATTACGAGAATACCTCAGTTGATCGATGAAAGAAGGAACCACCAAAATATAGAAATACACGTCACTGAGAAATGAAGGATATAGGAATGCAGGGAAGCAAAGACAAAATGGCTGCATGGAAAATATGAAGAATTCGAAAAAGAAATAACTGCCGGAAGAGCTGACTCAACATATAGAGAAGTCAAAGTAACCTTCGGTGAAATTAAAAACTAGGATGGTGAAGTTAAAACTGCAATGAAAATTCCACTGTTAAACGCAAAGGAGAGAGCGGATAGGTGGGAAGAGTACAGTGAAGGACTTTATGAGGGGGAGGATGTCTCTGATGTGATAGAAGAATGAACAGGAGGTGATGCAGAAGAAATAGGAGTTGCACCATTAGGGTCAGATTTTTAAAGAGCTTTGGAAGACTTAAGGTCAAATAAACAGAAGGGATAGATGACTTTCCATTAGAATTTCTAAAATTATTGGGCGAACTGGCAACAAAGTGACTATTTACGTTGGTGTGTAGAATGTATGAGTCTGGGGATATACCAACTGTCTTCCGAAAAATATCACACAATTCCGAAGACTGCAAGAGCTGTCTAGTGCGAGAATTATAGCGCAATTAGCATAACAGCTCATGTCTCCAAGTTGCTGAAAGGAATAATATACAGAAGAATGGAAAAAGAAAGCTAAGGATATGTTAGATGACGATCAGTTTGGCTTTAGTAAAGGTAAAGACATCATAAAAAGAGGCATTTATGACGTTGCGGTTGATAATGGAAGCAAGACTAAAGAAAAATTTAGACACGTTGGTGGTTACCACACTGTACTTGCATTCGGGATGACAACAGTTCAAACCCGCTTCCAGTCATCCAGATTTAAGTTTTCAGAGATTTTCCTCAATCGCTTCAGGCAAATGTCGTGATGGTTCCTTTGAAAGGACACGGCCGACTTCCTTCTCAATCCTACCCTAATCCATTGGCACCGGTGACCTCGCTGTTTAGTACCCTCCCCCAATTCTACCAACCAACAATCAAAGTCAAATGATACAAGATATTTGAAATTCTGAGGAATGTAGGGTTAAGCTATTGGGGGTCGGTTAATATACAACGTGTACAAGAGCCAAGAGAGAATATTAAGAGTGGAAAACCGAGAACGAAGTGCTCGGATTATAAAGGGTGTCCAATCTATACACTGAATAAGCCAATCCGGAAATGAAAGAGAGGTTCAAGAGTGGAATTAAAATCCAGGATGAAAAGATATCAGTGATAAGATTCGCTGATGACATCGCTATCCTCAGTGAAAGTGAAGAAGAACTACAAGATATGCTGAATGGGGTGAATAGTCTGATTAGTACAGAATATGGACAGCAACTAAACCGATGAAAGACGAAAGGGATGAGATGCAGCAGAAATGAGAACAGCGAGAAACTTAACACGAGGGATGATGATCATGAAGTAGATGAAGTGAAGGAATTCCTCCGCCTAGGTAGCAAAGTAACCAGTGACAGAAATAGCAAGGAGGACATCAAAAGAAGTCTAGTACTGGTGAGAGAGGACATTCCTGCTCAAGAAAAGTCTGCTAGTATCAAAGACAGACCCTAATTTGATGAAGATATGTCTGGGAATGTACGTCTGGGAAAATATTGTATGTTATTGAAACATGGGCGTTGGGAAAACCGGAACTGAGGTTAACAGAAGCATTTGAGATGTGGTGCGACGGACGAATCTTGACAATTAGGTGGACTTACATGGTAAGTAATGAGGAAGTTCTCCGCAGAATCGGCGAGGAAAGGAATATGTGGAAAACACTACAAGAAGAAAAGACATGATGATTGGACATATCCTAGGACATCATGGAATAAGTTCTGTGGTACTAAAAGGAGCTGTAGGGAATAAAAACATTATAGGAAGACAGAGATTCGAATACATCTAGCAAATAACAGAGGATGTAATTTGCAATTGCTACTCTGAGACGACAAGGTAGGCACACGAGAGGAAATCATGGCGGGTCCATCAAAGCAGTGGTGTACAAGGCTAAATGGGACAGTCGAACACAACTAACAAAGAACCTCAAGTAGTGTTACAAATGTGTTACAAGTCAAATTATATTTACATCAGTCTTCAGATGCACATGATATACGCTAAAATTTTAATTAAATTAATGATCGCATTTCATAAAAGTAATTTGTGAAGAAATTGAAAACAGAATGTGTGGAAGAGCTGATAGCCTCACTTCCATAATAACGTAACTATGACAATAATGTCCTCATAGCATCTGACCTGTACACATGTGCTTAAAACTATTCACGACTGCTTCCAATCAAATACACATTTATTAACATACACTATGTTATATCAGCGACGTCAGTAGGCATTAGACACCGTGAGAGAGCAGGATGGGGCGCTCCGCGGAACTCACGGACTTTGAACGTTGTCGGGTGACTGGGTGTCACTTGTTTCATAGGTCTGTACCTGAGATATCCACACTCCTAAACATCCATAGGTCCACTGTTTCCGATGTGATAGTGAGTGGAAACGTTAAGGGACACGTACAGCACAGAAGCGTACAGGCCGATCTCGTCTGGTGACTGACAGTGCCCGCCAACAGTTGAAGAGAGTCGTAATGTGTAATAGGCAGACATATGTCCAGACCATCACACAGGAATTCCAAACTGCATCAGGATCCACTGCAACTACTATGACAGTTAGGCAGGAGGTGAGAAAACTTGGATTTTATGGTGGAGCGGCTGCTCAGAAGCCACACATCACGCTGGTAAATGGCAAACAACGCTTAGTTTGCTGTCAGGAGCGTAAACATTGGACGTTTGAACAGTGGGAAAATGTTGTGTGGAGTGACGAATCACGGTGCACAATGTGGCGATCCGAAAGCAGGTCGTGGGTAAGGCGAATGCCCGGTGAACGTTACGAGTCAGCGTTTGTAGTGCCAAAAGTAAATTTCGGAGGCGGTGGTATTATGGTGTAGTCATGTTTTTCGTGGAGGGGGATTACACCCCTTTTTGTTTTGCTTGGCACTATCGTATTACAGGCCTACATTGATGCTTTAAGCACCTTGGAATGGTTACACGACAATAACATCCCTGTAATGGTCTGGCCTGAACAGAGTCCTGACCTGAAGCCTACAGTAAACCTCTGGCATGTTTTGGAATGCCGGCTTCGTACCAGGCCTCACCGACCGACATGGATACCTCACCTCATTGCAGCACTCCGTGGAGAATGGGGTGCCATTCCCCAAGTAAACTTCCAGCACCTGATTGAACGTACGCCTGTGAGAATGGAAGCTGTCATCAAGGCTTAGGGGGTACAAACTCCGTATTGAATTCCAGCATTACCTACGGAGGGCGCCACGAAATTGTATGTCATATTCCGCTATGTGTCCGGATACTTTCGATAACATAGTGTGTATCCCTAACAAAACTCTCTGTGGAAAATAAGTCTAAACAACCTCTATTTTACTAGTGGTACCAACTCAACAAGAATAAGCCGTCGCATTTCGTGTGTTGCACGCGTATAATAATATAGTGTTTGCCCTACAAGTTAAACCAAAGTAAACACAACAGTCTAACCCATTAAGAACTAGTACTTGTGACCATTATCACGACCTAAAAAAATTTCATTAAACAGTCACGGTAATCTGAACACACATCAAAATCCTGAATCACCACCTTTTGCAGAGTGGAGGTGCAAGAACAGAATCAATGAGGCCCTGTAAGATGACAACAGTGATGTGGAGCCATGCCTACTCGAGTGCAGTGGTCTGTTGCGCTATGTTTCACTGCTGAGAAAAGGTGTAATCGCCCCGATCAAAGTCATCCCACAGATTCACGATTGCGTTTTAACCCTAGGGTCTCGTGGCCATTGGGGTGCGTTAAACTGATTCTGGTGCTCTTCGGACCACGCAGATACACTGCAAACAGCGTGACACACTGTGTTGTCTTGATGTTGGATGCCATCATCCCGAGGGAAAACGAACTGTATCCTGGGGTGGACAAGGTTCCCAAGTATTGGTGCATACTTGTTCTGATGCAATGTGGCTTTCAGAATGATGAGATCATCCTGAGACATCCTCACGCACATTCCTCAGACCATAACTCTCCCTCTTCCGCCCTGGACTCTTGCAACAATTGTGCAGGGCCATACATGTCATCTGTCTGATGGAACATAAAACACGATTCGTATGAGAAGGCCACCAGCTGCCACTGACTGGACGCCCAATTTCGGTACTGGCTTGCTAATTCCAGCCTTTGTCGTCGATGACAGCAGGGGCACATGGTCTGGCGCCCCTACAGAGGCACTTACGCAGAAACGTTGACTGACCCGTAGTTGAAGAGGCATTGCTCGTAGCCCCTTTGTTCATCTATGTGATCAGTTGCTCAACAGTTGAAAAACTATTCGCTCGTACATATCTTCCTAGTTATCGTTCCCCCTCATCATATATGGCCCACTGTACACCCCAGTTGTCTCGAAACCGTTTTGGATAGCACCATGTTCCTAAGCACGGTACATTGTAACTATGGCTGTACGCGAACAGCTTACAAACTTTGGCGTTTCGGAAATGCTCCCATCCTTGGTCCGAAAGCCAATAATCATGCACTTCCGAATGTCAAATAAATCACTCCGTTTCCGCAGTACGACAATAACATCAATGTTATTCGCATGCTCCCAACACACTTTATATATCTTGCACAGGTAGTGCCACCACCTGCCGTCTTTGAGTGGTAATTGCAGGTGGTCGTCGAACTTACGTGGTGGTCTCATTAATGAGCCTGGGCAGCGTATAAAGGATGCAAATAGAATACATACAATAATAAATTCCTATGCCCTGTGTAAAGACACAAACAGGAAAGTAGATAGAGATTTTGGGAACCTTTCGTTCAGTGGTAACCAAAATTAACAAAAATCATACCAGAATTTTAACTGGACACTTAAATTTCCAGTTATCTAAGGAAAAGAGGTGCGCCGATTTTGTTGGAAATTGGCCTGCTCAAAGAAGAACGGGCAAGAACGGGACAAGAAGCTGTATTCTGCAGAAACAATGACATGATTTGAAAGCCAATATACTTCGTGACAAAGTCAAGTAACCTCAAAACCTGAAAACAACTAGAGTGGAGTAAAGAGAATGGCAGCTAGATCGCGTTTGTATGGATAACAACTACCACACGGAAATTTACGTTGTGGAAGTTCTGAGTAGAACAGACACTGAGCCGAATTCACTTGATTAAAATAAATTAAACTGACTACACTGACGAAAGAAAAAATCCGTCTCCTAGAAGAACAGGAGCTATGACTCTCATAAACTGGTAGATAACAAGGAATACGAAGAACGAAGTACCAATATAAAACCAACAGATGACCTGGAGGATATATCTCCCCAATAGAAGGAGCTGATCAAATAGATCCAATAAATACCCGGGAAAAAGTACCAATTCTGGACAAATGAACGTGATAGAAAATGGCAGATCAACAGCTTTAACAACAAGCCTATTTAATATACCAAAGCCAACAGAAAAATCAGACTTAGAACTAACAAAGAAACAGAGCGCAAAATAAAAAAGGAGAATCAAATGCCAAAACCGCAAAGGTATACTTTTAACGACAGAAACAAAAAAGTGAGAAATCAAAATTTCTAGGTTACAACAAAATACATAGCAGATAATTACAAAGATATGATCCTCCAACACAAATGTTTAAAAAAAATACAAACAATAAGAAGGACGATACCGGTAGAGGAAAGACGGAAATTGTAGCAGAAACATTTAAACTGTGAAGATCCCCCAGCAGTTCTTCAAATCAACACAGAAACACCAATAAAAACACCACCAGATAATACAAGCACACAATCTATGAAGTCTACAAAGCTTAAAGAGAGCTCAAGATCTACAAAACATGTGGACATGATCCAACATTTGCAGAATTGAGGAAAAAACTGACCAAGCGAATGTATCCTTACACCACTCCATGACGGAAATCTGGAACAAAGAACACCAGAACACTGGACTGTAGCTGTAATACACACTTTGCACAAAAAGGGAGAAAAAGCAGATCCAGATAACTACAGAAGGATTCACCTTTTGGACTGTAAATACAAAGTCTTGAGAAGTATTTTGTACATTCGCTGTGCAGATCAACTTGAAGAGGAACTAGCAGACTACCAAGGAGGATTTAGATCATGGAGACGATGCTCAGAACATATAATCACATTAAAATTAGTTCAAATGGTTCAAATGGCTCTAAGCACCTTGGGACTTAACATCTGAGGTCATCAGTCCCCTAGACTTAGAACTACTTAAACCTAACTAACCTAAGGACATTACACACATCCATGCCTGAGGCAGGATTAGAACCTGCGACCGTAGCAGCAGCGCGGTTCCAGACTGAAGCGCCTAGAACCGCTCGGCTACGGCGTAAAATTAGTAGTGGATGTCTAGAAAAGAAGACAAAAAATCATTAACTTTGTAAACTCCGAAAGTTTATGATTCTATCCATAAACCTTCATCCCCAATTACTAAAATCGGTAAAATTATCTCTCACAAACACCAAATCCCAAATTTCATAGGACATGAATCAGACGTTTAGAACATAAAAAAAGTGGCTAAGACAGGGTGATGTTGTACCAGCACTAGTCTTCGACTGTGCACTGGAATACGTGATGAGAGAATGGTACGTGAAAAACCTAAGGAAATATTAACTGGAACAAAGAAAGGTCGGATAAATTTAAACTGATTAGGGTTCGCTGAGGGCCTAGCTTTACTAGATGACAACATTATAAGAAACCAGAAATCAAGTTATTAGCGTACAAAACATAGCACAAAATATAGCATTCCATATATCATTCGAAAGGACGGATGTGATGGTATCGGACTCACTAGTAACAAAACCATGCAATAGTAAAAAAATGTACGAGTAAAGTTATAAAATACAACGTGAGCGAAACACTTGCTCGGCAAGGAAGAACTAATTAAACGATAAAGACTCCAAAACTAACATGGTCTACAAAAATTAAAATTGCCTGTCGATAAAAAAAAATTAAAACTCTCCATGACGATGATTTAGACAGGTGATAAACGCAAGTGTAACTCTGAGAAAGAAAATCGAGAAAATCCTAAAAGCAGAGAGAGGGACGTAGGTAAGATACGTAAATAAAAAATGTGCAGAAAAGGACAACGGAGGATGGTGCCATATGAAGTGGTCTTCTGGGAGATGGAGTCTGTTAGAAATACCACATGTAAGAAGATAATTTATTTCTTGGTCGCTTCGTGAGGATACAAGAAATATGATGAACAAGAACAGTTGTAGAGAAACTCTCGAATTCGAAACAACACATAGGATGGATCAAGAAAATTAGAGAGGACATGGATACCTAGACGATCAGCGAAATAAAACAGAAAATCTTAAGTAACTGGAAAATAAAAAAAAATTTTTTAATAAAAATAGACAAACGACGCACAGTGAGGAGGTTACTCACATATTAGCTAAGTTGGAGATCAGAACGGATTAAAAATCTCAGACTATTCGGAAGCAAATAACATGCATTTACCAAACGGCTGACTATCGAAGGATTGTGTAAAGTGGCCAAATGAGACCATACAAATGTATGATAATCATAGAGATGTCCTTTAAAATGCATACCTTAATAGTTGTGAACACTTGTTTATCTTCGCTTCTGCGAAGCACTTCTGATCTACTGAACAAGTATCTGCGGCTCTTCAGGCATGCATTACAGAACTCGTGCTTACTAGTCATTCTTTCCTTGTTTTGGTGCACAGTATCTAAAAATTTGGAAAGCAAAGAGCTTGCAGTTGAATACGTAAATGTCACAGTCTTGATTTCTTAGTGTGTGGTTGCCGTCAGTTCAAACAAACTTTGCCTGTCATTTTTTTCATGCGACGCACAGTGACCACGGGAAGCGTGGGTTCGTTTCCCAGCACGGACAAAAAGACTGGTAACCAAACGTTTTGCAGCAACATGTGATCTCTTTGAATGGAGACCTTATTTTTTATTACGCTTAACTCATGCATAATAATAGCATTATAAATATTTGACCGAAATGTGGTTCTCACTATTCTTGATATCTGTGGAATGAAGCACGGTGAGACATACTCTGAGTAGACACTAAAGAACAAAGAAAGTAGAGTGGTCTTACACGCATCGGTGGAGGGACCCTATTCACAAACGCGGTTTAAGATGTCACCAGTCACTTTTACACCTGACTGTCGCTGGACTGGCTAAAGGCACGAAAGAGATACTTGGGATTTCCGGCAGCTGAAATATTGAGACGACTTATCCTTTCGATACTGCTGACGAAAGGTTAAAAGTGCTAACATTTTCTCCTGTCATGGAGCGTAAAAAGGAAGACCGCGAAAGATGCGTCTCGCCACAGTTATCGAGTTTTGTAACCCGCTGTGAAAGGATCGTGCATAAAACCTTCAGAGAGTAAGGGATAGTAGCGATATTACAAAGGGAAGGGTCGGCTCCTGCTATGGCCGGGATATGTGTGATGTTCGGTGACCCTATGACCGGTGGATCGTGCCACTAAGGCGACTCCTACACATCCTTTATGTTATGCGCGCAGAAGAGCGCGTTCTCCGGCTTCTATCGGGGCCATTCTTTTTCTATATTGGATTCTTATCGAGGAGGCGGTAGGGCGCTTTCTCAAATTAAAGTCTGACCGCAGATTCAATAAAAGGACTCCAGAGAGAACGGATTGTGAGACCACATAAACGTTGCTCTCTAGGTCACATGAAAATAGATATCTTCTTTCCCGTTCCATAGTCGCGGTTTCTACGTGTACTTCGAGGGACCAAAAGAGGTTTGTGTCTGATAGCAGTCTCAAACTTTCTGTGTTGTCAGTGAACAAAGTTATCACAAATAAGATGCCAAATTGGTACATGTATTGAAAGAGTCCCATCTATTTATTCTTCTCTACGTAACCATAAATGAAGGTGCTGATTAGCAAACACTTATGCATTCTTATATACATCTGACGTCCCAAACTGCAAAGTATGATTCGAAAAGTCTCTTTGGAAGACATTCTACAAAATTTGAGGATAAAATTTAGCGAACAGTTTTAAAGCAAATTAAATTTGACTCTACACAAACAATATTACCGTTCTTATTTCTTTTATTGTTCAGTGCCAACAGCCGGCAGCCAATAATGTTCTGTTGCAGTATGCCACGAGAGCCTTCTACTTGTATACAGTTCATAGACATTCCGGTTTCAATTATTGACTTAAAATATCAGGTGAGGATTAAGGACTACGGCGCTGTCTTTTGGTTCAGATGAACACAGCGGGAACATAGAACAATAACCAAAACCTTTTTATGAAGTACACTGCCCAAAAACAAAACTCAACATAGTTTTTCATGTAGGTGTTTTTGGCTGTGAAACAGCAGTTCCGAATAGAACCACTTATGTAAGTATTTTACATAACTGAAACAAGTTAAATATTAAAATTTGGCCCCGCTGCTGTGGTCAAGCGGTTCTTGGCGCTTCAGTCCGGAACCGCGCTGCTGTTACGGTCGCAGATTCGAATCCGGCATCGGGCATGGATGTGTGTGATGCCCTTAGGTTAGTTAGATTTAAGTTGTTCTAAGTCTAGGGGACTGATAACCTCAGATGTTAAGTCCCATAGTGCTTACAGACATTTTAACCATTTTAACTAAAACTTCGGATAGAATTCTTCATTCAGAGGTTGAAATGGTTAGCGATCACAAGATTACGCTACTCACAACTGATATACACATCCCTAACACCAAGAGGCACCAGCTCAGATGCGTATCTGCACTATGTGATCAAAAGTATCCGGGCACCCCCAAAAACATACGTTTTTTAACTGTGCTGCCACCTACTACCAGGTACTCGATATAAGCGGCGTCAGTAGTCATTAGACTTCGCGAGAGAGCAGAGTGGGCCGCTCCATGGATCTCACGGACTTTGAACGTTGTCAGGTGATTGGGTCATATGTCTGTACACGAGATTTCCACACTCCTAAATATCCATAGGTCCACTGTTTCCAATGAAGTGTAAACGTGAAGGGACACGTACAGCACAAAAGAGTACAGGACGACCTCGTCTGCTGACTGACAGCGACCCCCGACAGTTTAAGAAGTCGTAATTTGTAATAGGTAGACATCTATCTAGACCATCGCGCAGGAATTCCAAACTGAATCAGGATCCACTGCAACTATTATGACAGTTAGGCAGGAGGCGAGGAAACTTTGATTTCATGGTGGAGCGGCTGCTCAGAAGCCACACATCACCCTGGTAAATGGCAAACGACGCCTCGCTTGGTGTAAGGATCGTAAACATTGGACGATTGAACAGTGGAAAAACATTGCGTGGAGTGACGAATCACGGTACACAACGAAGCTACCCAATAGCAGGGTGTGAGTCAGGCGAATGCCCGGTGAACGTCACCTGTCAGCGTGTGTAGTGCCAACTGTAAAATTTTGAGGCACCAGTGTTATGGTGTGGTCGTGTTTTTTATGGAGTGGCTTGCACCACTTGTTGTTTTTCGTGGTACTATCACAGTACAGACCTCCATTGATGTTTTAAGCACCTCTTGCTTCCTGTTGTTGAAGATCAATTCCGGGATGGCAATTGCATCTTGCAACACGACCGATCACCTGTTCATAATGCACGGCCTGCGGCGGCGGAGTGATTACACGACAATAACATCCCTGTAATGAACTGGCCTGCACAGAGTCCTGACCTGAATCCTACAGAACACCTTCTGGTTGTTTTGGAACGCCAACTTCGTGCCAGGCCTCACCTACCGACAACGATACCTTTGCTCAGAGCCGCACTCCGTGAAGAATGGGCTGCCATTCCCCAAGAAACCTTCCAGTACCTGATAGAACGTATGCTTGCGAGAGTTGAAGCTGTCATCAAGGCTAAGGGTGGGCAAACTCCGTACTGAATTTCAGCATTACCGATGGAGAACGCCTCGAACTTGTAAGTCATTTTTCGCCAGATGTCTGGATACTTTTAATTGCATAGTCTTTCTTATTAGACAGATGTTGTACTGAATTTGATTCCGATCATCTGAGAGCGGACACACAACAGATAACGTATTACCACGGGGAACCATTGAGGCCTGCAGGAGTACCTTTAGAGTCCGTTGGAAGACCTACAAAACATCTTTAATTTTATATCAGCTCCTATACCCTTTGAAGGACTGGCGAGGGGAAGGCCACAGACATGGCCAGCCGATTCGGTTCAAATTTCGCAGGTCGCTTGTGTACAACCTAAAACCAAGGACTCTAATATATTTAGGCTGAACCCCCTACTGTTTTTGAGAAAATCACCACCAAAAGTTATGACGAGCAAGCGACTCAAAATTAGTGAAATCGATAGATAACTGCAAATAGGGCATTTTTCATCATCATGTATGGGGTCCCCAAATGTATACTTTTCCAGCAGTCGAGGAAAGAAACTTTTACAACTGCCGATTATGTACCCATATGGTAGACGCTTTACGCCGAGTGCGTGGAAAGCGCAAGGGCCAAGGCAACTGGCGGGGAAGCAGAGAACCTGGGTTAAAACCTCACGGAAACCTAGCATACGTTATTTTTCTCTTTGTTATTTTTCCATATCTCAATTGATAGGGGCAAGAGGGGTAATAAGGAAATTAAATCAATAAGGAATGACAAAAGGTTGGCAAATAAATGTCTCAAACCTCTTGGGATAATAAACAACTAAACTGTTACTCTTGGTCACTTTACAAAGGTTCTTCCAGCCACTGTTACGTGTCCTCACTTTTATTCGAGCAACTAGATTGATGGTACTTGTCATACAAACATTCGAAAGAAATATACTCGCGGCTCCAATAACATCTAATGAATGCAATCTTTCGGCAGCTACACTGTCTTTTTCGGGAATTAATTGTGATTCGTACCATTGGAAGTTGGTTACGAATTGTGCTGCGAACAGTTATTGCATCCGTGGGTTTATGCAATTCCTGCTTGGTTTCCAGAAGCACACTGAAATTCTCAAGCCTCGGGATAAAGTTCTTAGCCTGCCGACAGAAAAAAACATCACATGGCTGGTACACAGGTGTGCAGTTTGGCGGTATTACTTTTACCGTGCACGTCGGTTGAACCGCGTAATCTATAAACATGATGTCATACATTAGATAATAAGTTTGTCGACCCCAGGAATCCAATATTAGAAAAAACTTGTTATCAGCAAAGTATGGTTTGAAAACATTCCCAAGAAATGTTCCGTAAATCGCCTTAGTCGACTTCCCGGATTTTGAGTAAGTAATGTAAACATTTTTGAACCAGTCGGTTAAGCGACTGACCTATTCTATAACCCGAGGACCAAATGTAATATTTGTTTCTTGTAAACACAGTAGAACCTTAGGCAACACTTTTCCAGAGGCTGCGATGGCATATTGCGCCGTGTGCGAATGTGTTTTTTTTTTCCCAGCCAGCTGCGACAAGAGTTCGTCTTTCTCCCTTATGCGATAACGTGCGTCGAATGTTCACCCGGTACACGCATCCTGTTTCATCAGTGTTGATCACTTAATTAAGATTAAAACCAGCCATAACTGACGCCGTTTGTGTGCTGAAAAGAGCCGTCACTTTCTGTACATCTTCTATATTTTCTACCTCCTTGTTGAGACGTATTAGGTGACGAATTTTATATTCCGACACGAAATTCCTTGCCCAGGATAATGATGCAGCATACTGAAAATCCTCGTTGGAAGTATATTGCAGCGCAGCACCTTCAGTCGACTCCTGGAGTATTCTCGTTGTTACATTCTCGTTACGACGACGAGATTCGACAAATCGGTCGTATGTCACTATTTTTATCGCCTGTTATTTGTCGTATCTTGTCCTTCCTTTAACGATATCATTTTCCCACAATTTTAAGTCCTCCTTCCTTTTCAGAGCTGTTGTTGCTCCATTCTTTTGCACTGTTTGTAGGTTACAATTTGGATGATTCCTGCCTAGCGCTACCACCTTTACTTTAACTTCGAGGGATATAGCGCCGTAGTTCAATCGTTTAGTAACCGTTTCGTAATACTCATCTGGAACAGATGAAGCACAGATTACATGCGATGTGGAGATTTCCAAAGTGTCATGACCATTTTGCTATTCACTTGATGTGATATCTTCCACTGAATCAACTTCTGCTTCGCTTTCATGGTATAGTTCTTCAGTAAAAGTCATTTCGTTCGTCAGCTCCAAAAATCGCTCGATGATAGCCGCTCCTATCAATCTGGAACGCTACGAAACAGGATTGCCTGCTTCCGGTAGTGCATTGATAATATATCTGTCTTGCAACACTTTTACAGGCCAAAACACAGCGTCGGTAACTTCCCGCTTGCCGTCGTCTGTGAGAGACTCCCAGCTACATATTTCAGCGCTGGTCGAAGGATGTACATTCTCCGTTATTCAGATTACGCAATTGAAAGATATGACACAACAAACAATAACTAGTTACTTCGGTATAAACAGAAAAGCAAATTACTACGAATTACATACAATACAAGTTATATGTTACTTACGAAAGATCACTGTATTCTTTCACAAAAAAATATTTTATTCGTAGAATAAACGATGAAAAATCATTTTATTTATGTTAGAGGTTCACGGCAGCCTAATGACGGAAAACCACTCTTTCTGATTGACTTCTATAAGTTTCGTCTTGGACACCCTCACTCTTCCAGGTTCACAATAGTCATATGACGAACAGGTAGCCCGGACAACATAACTCTCCCCGCGTGCAGTCTGACCTTCGCCTCGCTGTAAACAAGCGTCGCGTGGTTGGCTATGTGTGGTCCCCCGTGAGGAATTCACAGCACTTAAAAAAAAAAAATGCTTCAGATGGCTATGAGCACTATGGGACTTACCATCTGAGGTAATCAGTCCCCTAGAACTTAGAACTACTTAAACCTAACTAACCTAAGGACATCACACACATCCATGCAGGATTCGAACCTGCGACCGAGCGGTCTCGCGGTTCCAGACTGAAGCGCCTAGACCCGCTCGGCCACAGTGGCCGGCTCATAACACTTTTACTCGTAGTTGTTTTCATGTATAAGGCTTACAAGATTAATTCTTTACAAATTCACGTCGTTTGGGAAATTAGTTTGCCTACTCTATTACTATTATTATTCCGTGTTAAGTAGCGTACCTTACTAACCCTTCTATCCCTACGAATTACGATACGGAAAACTACACCTTAAAAATTGAAAACCGTATAGTTTCCTCGAAATTTGAACCTGGGTTCTCCACTTCCCAGCGACTTTGCTTTTTTTTACAAAAAAATCATTTTGTTCGTTATTGGTCGTTTTATTTGTTCGATGTGGACGTCCCGGGACGCTTGTTCAAGTTCATCGTTGATCCATTCATTCAGTTTTTTTTTTTTACGTAACTGGTAGTTGTAAGAGTTTCTTTCCTCGATTTCTGGAAAAGTATGAATTTGTGGACCCCTTACCTGCTGATGGAAAATATCGTATTTGCAATTATCTATCGATCCTGATAATTTTAAGTCGATTGCTTATCATAACCTTTAGAGGTGATTTTCATAAAAACGGTAGGGTGTTGAGCCAAAATATCTTGACTCCTTCCTTTTAGGTTTTACACAAGCGATCTGCCAATTCTGAGCCGAATCGGTTGGCCGTGTCAGAGGCCTTCCCCTTGTGAGACGTAAATGATTGAGGAGACTTGTTATTTTACCAATTGCATTTTATCCAGTAAAATTCTGTTTATTAAATTATGCAAAGCAGCACAGTATCCTATATTGAAAAAAAGGAGAAAAAGAAATAATATAAATATGATCTCTTTGTCTTACAGCTTAGTAAAGTAAAAAGAACATAATGCTACAGTTTGATACAGTTGTGAGATTTACGTGAAGAGGTACATAGTATCAGTTTTAGTTCTTGTCTAAAGATATTGAAGGTGATGGAGTCAAGTGTGACATCGCATACCAACCAGGCTTAAAGTCCCCCCTGCTAAAACTATTTTTCATTCATATTCGGCATTTCTGCATTATCTTCTGGAGAGCTCTCTCTTTGATTACGCATCTTCTTCCACATATGTTGTACGCATATAGAAATTCAAGTTGTCTGTCGTGTTTTCTGTCTCTATGGCCTAATCTCAGGGAATAACGTAAGGATCTTGATACAGTTTCCACAAATAGATATTCTGATTCACAAAGACGACTGCATAAATAATTTTTAAATATTTCGAGCAAACTGGCTGAGCTATGCCACTGCGAAAGTGTAGCCGTTGCTACCTAGTAGTTAGTGGCAGAACTCCTTCCATTCACATCGCTGAAAAGCACGACTCAGCCCTAAGCATATGCAGACATTCCGCATCCTGTGATATACCGACAATAGGCGGAATGAGTTAGACACAGCGTACTCAGTGTAGATATGACTTAACGTATTCTGATACTGTATTATTTGTTTGGAAACTTTAAGATTATGCTTAGGACTGGTAAATGAATCTCCATTGGTGAGGCAGGTCTTTTACGACCTTAAGAAAACATCGATATGTTAGCTACATTTCGTGCACAGCAGCATATAACGTAAAGTGTACCAATCTAGTATCACCATTGCTCATAAGCTTATATTTATATAATGGTTGCATGGGACTATGCCCATCATGTAGCACATATTTCACTGTGGGATCTGGTGGCACATGACCATATCTGCTTCCTGAGACATAAATGTTTTAAAAACATATCTCCTGCGCTTGAGAAGAACCTGGGTAAGGTTATGTACTAACGAAGTGTGAAAGAAAACCACACAGACTGTGAGGTATAAATTCATTTATTTTTCATCCAACTTAAAAGTAGTTTTACCTTTTCATAAGCAGTCCACACACTATTTTCACACATCTCCTTCTTCTTGAGTCGATGGAGAGCACAACTCCAGTACAATTCCAGATCTTGAATAGGTATATGCTTGTAGATTCGAAACATCCGTGTGATCTTCTCTCTTGCCATAGACATATATATACTAATTGTGTGGTCTAATTGTTAAAGCAACGTGGCCATAGTATTATATGGTATGCCAGGATTATCCAAATGAATTTCATGACAGAAACATGCTAACCACGTTGCACTCCTGTGTTATTTATCACTCTTCACATCCTTGAAAGTCAGTGTAAGGGATTACATTGTTTCAGCTGGTGCTCGTAGTCAGTCTTCTGTCTGTGCACGTAATGCTTGGTGCGGATTGGCTGGTCGCTCGGATGCAATGAATGACTGTGAAAAGAAAGAGGTCACTGTTCGTGTGAACGTAGAAAGAGTAATTCTACCTCCCTGCGAACCCCTAGCGGTACGTAAAAGACCATGAATTAACGTTTCCGCCGCTGTCCATGGGCAACATCGAAGATTTGGAACAAGATGTCAGACAGTCAGATAGTAGCTTCGTTCCAGTAACAGACGCTCTCCATTCCAAACCAGCTGAACGTCGAGACAGGGAGAAAGATCAGAGAGGGAACGTGTTTGTCTCGGGAGCAGCAGACAATTCGATTCAAAGTTTTTCAAGACAGACCAGAAAGGCTGGCAGTTTATACATGGTACCTCTGGCTGAAGGAAGAAAAACGATTTTAGTTTCCTCCCTATCACGCACAACTACCAAAACGAAAGGCAAAGGAAAAAGAAAATGACATGATATAATGGGGAATTATACGAAAGTCAAAATGTTGTTCCCAGTAACAGAAGGCAGCAGGGTTCAGGCAGGATCCCCCGTTTTGCTCGATGCTGAGATACTATTTCAATACATTTGGAGAGCCTGTGCATGTTGTTCGTGTTTATGGGGAGTACTAAATGGGGTGAGGATTGAATAGGAATTTGGACAAAGGAGGCAGGCTTGCTAAGGTAGTCAGTGCAGTTGAACAAAGCCATTGTGACAGGACTGCGTTATGAGTACCACGACTGCCTAGTGAGCACGAGACCTGGCTTGGAATCCTGCCCTACGTACTAATTTCCATGCGTCGCTTCAGTCTGTAGATATAGGTTATTACTGTTACTTATTGTGTTTCATTGTTTGTAAATACCAGGAAGAAAAGATCAGTGCTGGGTGAGCAAATTGGCCACTAGCTGACCAGTGTTTCTCACCTAGACACTATTCCCCAAATGTTGTTAATTGTCGACGATCTCTGAGGAAGTAATCAACGACTCAGAAGTCTGTCAAAAATGGCTCTGAGCACTATGGGACTTAACATCTATGGTCATCAGTCCCCTAGAACTTAGAACTACTTAAACCTAACTAACCTAAGGCCAGCACACAACACCCAGCCATCACGAGGCAGAGAAAATCCCGGACCCCGCCGGGAGTCGAACCCGGGAACCCGGGCGTGGGAAGCGAGAACGCTACCGCACGACCACGAGATGCGGGCTCAGAAATCTGTCGACAAGGAGCAAGTCTTTCGACGCAGCTACGCTGGAAACCTAACTTACTGCGTAAAGTAGTAATAATTACATGAAGTTGGGACTTACTTCACAAGATTACTTGATCTCGAAATTCTGGTTTGCCTTACTGCAGGTGGAGAGGTGGTGCGGAGGAGGGGGGGCGGGGAGGGAGGGGGGTTGAGTGACACCTTTATGCAGTTGCTGTGCGATTTCAGTACTGTACGGACTAACAAATTCAAATGGCCACTATACTCCGCCTTCCCCTATCGGTTATGGCAATCGTGGGCAGGTGTTTTGCAAACCATCCAGAATCGCACTTTTGGATGATTATATCATGATGATGTTCGATTTGTAGGGTTCTCAACCATGCGGTCATCAGCGCCCTCACGAAGTCCCAATCTTTACATAGTCCAAATTGGGCACTGTCACGAATGATGATGATGATGATGATGATGATGATGATGAAGTAATGAGGAAAACACAAACATTCAGTCCCCAGGAGAGAAAATACCCAACGCGGCCGGGAATCGGAACCGGGACCCCGTGATCCAAAGGTAGCAACGCTAGCCACTACACTACAAGATGCGCTTTTGGATGGAATCTATGCAGTGGCAAAACGTTCACCTGGAGTACTGCACGTAACGTTGGACTATACACAAACAGATGTGTGTAAATACGTGTACAGTTTTTCTGCCATGCCCAGAACTGATCAAGAAGGCATGGTATAGCCAGTCTGAAATAATGCATGCTATGGAGTTTAGAGCGATATTGATTTATGCGTTCCCTTTCCTGCAGTAAACACGGTGCTAATCAAATTTGTTTCTGTACTAATGACCAGCCATGTACGCGGCCTGTGTAAACCTTTCTCGACGAGAGAAAGAGAGAGAGAGAGGATACGTCCATCCGGCCGAAACCAGCAGGTCAACAAGCCACAAATACCGCCCAAATGAAATGCTTTCGCGAAGCTCGGGGAACAGCTACATCGGCACTCGTTATTACGGGCGCATAAAACACGGCATCCACCTGCAATGGAACTTAATGAAGCAAAGCCTTATGCTGTGTATAGCTCGCTCTGTGCCCCTGTCCCTCTCTCTACTTATTTCTCTGTATCTCTTTTTCACAGCCACTGTTGTGTGTGTGTGTGTGTGTGTGTGTGTGTGAAACGCCCCTCACTCTCCGGCATTTGCGCGTAGTGTGTGTAGCAGCTGGTGTGCGGGTTGGAGTGTTTAGTGCCATTCGTGTAGTTCCGCAACCGCTACCAGGACAACATATTTAATTAACATTCCTAATCCGCGCGCTTCCGCGGTGCGGCGGCGTGAAATCTGGGTCCCCGGGAGCGACCGGCCGGCGGTGACGCCGCATAATTAAATACAACAACGGTGCGACAAATAACGTCGTTAGGCGGGCCACAGCGTCGCCTGTTCCCCTCCTGGACCTGCCGGCAGCATATTAAAAGTCGGTCGCCGCCGGCCCGCTCGCCTAATTACTGCACAAACGCCGGATAATGGGCCCTAATGAGAATTGCCAATTAACAAATTGTATATTACAGCGCGCGTGCGGTCGCGCGCAGCCGCTAAATGTGTGTGCTTACGTCCCGAAGTAACGGCTCAAATTAAAGATATTCCGAGAGTAGCAGCTACGGCAAACGTGTCGACTATTCGTTGCTTGAACATGCACGAATCTTCCGTCGAATGTGCATTGAAGTCTGGATGTTCCGTTTGCAGTACATTCCGCCACTGATGATGTTTCATGCGTGCGCAAAAAAAGACATTGTTCGTCATACAGGTCCCTACTTGTCACCTCGGTAAATACCCACGTCCTCTGGGTTCATATGAAACAATGATGTTTGCACACAGAGTAGCTGTCGCTGTCAACAAAGATCGATATCGCGCTCTCAGTAACTGTTATTCATGAAACTTCCTGGCAGATTAAAACTGTGTGCCGGACCGAGACTCGAACTCGGGACCTTTGCCTTCCGCTGCAGAGTGAAAATCTCATTCTGGAAACATCCCCGCGGCTGTGGCTAAGCCATGTCTCCGCGAAGGTCCCGAGTTCGAGTCTCGGTCCGGCACACAGTTTTAATCTGCCAGCAAGTTTCATATCAGCGCACACTCCGCTGCAATCTCATTCTGGACCTGTTATTCATGTCGGTACTAAAATATTGACCAGCTCTTGGGTGATATTGCCCCACTCCTCCCTAAAGGCCGTTTTCAGTTCTTGAACGCTTGGAGGGGGAGGGGGGCGAGGGAGGAAGGGGTCGTATTAGTTGAGCAACATGTCTGCCAAGATCACATCAGGAATGATCGATGGGGCATAGCTCCAGGGAGATTGCAAGTCATTCCATACATTCCATATCTTCACTTCCCAGTATCTCCAGCACCTCAGCGGCCTTGTGGGGCAGCATTCTCGTTCGTAAACAGGAAGTCGGGCCCTTCTGCACACCTTAACAGACGGACAGGATCCACAATAATCTCTATTCAATACCCTGTGTTGTGTACCACTGTAACTAGTGGCTGTAATCACTTGTCACAGTGAAGCGGGAGTGTTCAGAGAACATGACTTTGACCGAAGATTCTGACCCCAACCAACGTGCGCCCTACACCTACTAAATCTTCCTCGAGGATGGCTCGGTTGAAGGCGGATGCATTTAACGGACTTCCGTCCAAACAAAGCATTCTCATTTAATCTGGGCGAAATGGTTTCTGGCAGCGACATGTGTCCGGGTAGCGATGGCAACGTCTGCAGCGATCCGCCTAGGAGAGAGATGTCTGATCCTATTCCTCACTATGATTACGTATCGACCTTCTTGCGGTGTGATGGTTCGTCTAAGACCAGCGGCGTGCATTGTAATAGCATTGGCATAACAATTTTTAATCGCAAGATGGAACTTCTGGGCATATCCATTTCTCGGGCCACATTAGTGACACTTGACAAGTTTCGAGGCGTCCAACTGCTCGTCCACGATCGTAAGCAATCAAATGATGTCTTGCAGACATGTTGGCATACCACAAGGATTGTCGCACTAATCGATTCCACAGCTACTTTCGGGAACCACCGTTCTGTATTAAATGCCGAATGCACACAGAGCGTTCGTGCACAGGCTTTGCTGCAGTTAACACTTCCCATCCTGTTGATTTTGTTTTATTGTCATTGGTCGGGTATTCCGTAGCAATTGTCGGATTTCCGTACCAATTGGCACTTCTTCTTGAAAAAGTGCCAGCTGCTCCGTAGCTACTGTCAAGCAGTATAAGACTGCATGCCTATGCAGTACCATCTCTGTTGTGCCCCTGGATTAGTGATTTCCTGTCAGAATACTCACAGTTCATAGGAACTGACAGGAAGTCACCTAGTGAAAACTGATATCTATAGTTTCCCAGGGAAGTGTTGCAAGCCGTCTGCTGTTTGTAATATGTGTAAGTCATTAGGGAAAGAGTGTGATCAGCCCTCTTGTATTGTTTGCAAATGTTACTATTCTCAACTGCCTATTAAAGTCACCAGAAGATCAAAACGAATCACAAAAAGTTTCTACGTAATAGCTTCATGCTACGGAAAGCGACAATTGACCATAAAGATCATAAGTATGAAAGTGTTAAATTTTGCTTACAAGAGAAGTAACACTGATTTATAAGGTTTGAGTCCAAATAAAGACCCATCGAAAGCAATTAAGAACAAATTTAACTAGAACTGTACAGTAGATAATATTGTATGGAAGATAAACCAAAGACTATGCTTTCTTGATTGAACGCTTGTAGTGGGCAGTCAAAAGAACACGAAACAGATGGTAAGAAAAGTACGTAAACTGTTCATTATCTCAGAAGTAATTACCATAGCAGTACATTTATCCCATTAGGAGACAAGATGGTCAGAGCCTTCTTGGAAAAATGTTTGCGGCTTTCGATGATTATACCCAGGCGTGTATCTCTTCGTCCGAATCAAATCGACGGCCACAAATGTCTTTCGGTGGTGCTATAAAAATATGGAAGTATGGGGAGAGATCGGGACAGTATGGACGTTGTGTGGACTCGATTTCGACTTGCACTTGCGTCTCAACTGGGTGCTAGTCCAACTTCATATGGCATGCATACGTGTAGGTAACCATTTTGGATCGAAGTGGTATCGCTGGCATCGTAGCTAATATGTTTCCCATGTCAAATAACTATGGCTCAGTCATAGGGCAAAAACTGCCTGGTGGACAGCTGAAGGCAAAGAGGCAGACTCTTAAGCTGGCTGGCACGCGCTGCAGCGGTGACAAGAATGTGGCGGCTTTGTTAGCTGCCTAGACCCCTGCAGCAGAATCTGAAGACGAAAGTCGTTTCCAGCGAAACGTCTCCAACGTACTAGAAACAACCTTGGCAACATGTGGGCCGGTGTATGTTGTTGTATGTTAGTGGGTCGGGGCAAGGTAGAAGCCAGGGCTCTCTCTCTCTCTCTGTCTCTATCTTTCTTTCTCTCTACCATGGGAACGATTTGGTCAGTCGTACCCAACGTGGAGTGCAGAAGGCGGCACTAGCGATATGTCACGGTGGACTCTGGTACTTCAGCAAAATGCCAGGCGGTTAGCCTGTCTTAAGCCAGCCGTCTTCAGATACTGCCGCAGAGGGTTACTGAGTTTCATATAAGGACAGGTTTAGGACAAGGATTAAAAAAAATTACAGTTCTGATCTGTCAGTGGAGACACTTCCTTTCAGTTCTATCCACGTCGGATGTAACATTGTAACAAACTCTTATCTTAACAATACACTGATTCATGCAATATACCGATTCATCCCATCGATTGACACAGGTTATACGATTTTTGAGACCCCTACCAATGCCGTATGCCTCGTAGAAGCATTTTAGATGTTTGACTATTCGGAGCTGTGTATTGTGGATCAGGATAATCGACGTGACGACTTTCATAACGAGGAGATCATTGTACGACTTCATGTAAAGACGGACCAGCAGTGACCTCGAATGTACAGAGACCTGTCCAAGACAGAAACAACGACAACGACCTTCATCTTGCTGGAACCTTTCAGGCACCGAAAGCGGTGGTCACCTTAAACAAGTCGGGACCCGCAGCTGCCTCTTGACTCCTCATATCTGCACACACAGCGCGGCACTTCACAACAGAACACTAAGGTAGATATGAAACCTTGCACTGACGTTTGACATAGCCAACCCTGTGGAATATGTTGAATATACTACATGTCAGACATACTGCTCTCACAATCCTAGCGTTTCAACCACATTTACCAAGAACAAATAAATTAGTATTGACATCCAATATCAAGATGCTTTAACCCTGCCATGCAAGAGGTTCATATGTATGAATGGTGCATTTACGATAAGGTGTGGTACTGCTACAGTGACATCACATAATCCCTTAGTGATCCTGTATCTTGAGATACGGTATGAACTTAACAGGGTCGAGATTGACCCTAAAGGCAGTTTATTCATAGGATCAACTCTTAAGATGTATGTCTCTGCCTCTCCCTCGGATTTGAACGATTTAGAAACTGATGGCTGGGTCGTAGATGAGTCAGTGGATAGAACAGTGAAAGTACAGAAAATTTACTGCATGTATACCTCTAACACAGCTTGTGGGATACTTTGAGGACATGCTGTGGAATATTATGAGTGCTAAGCAGGACTTACTACAGTACAGAGTACAATGGATAGCAACTCCTATATTAAAGGAGCCACCCAGGAGAACGAGATTACCATCAGTAAAATAATATGGAAAATGCCACACTTCACTGTATCAAATGAGCAGTATTTGAAGCTTTTAAAAGTTCTGAATAGAGGTGTATTTCTACCATTAACTTTCCATTCACAGGAACTTTTCGAGTACATTGTGCTACCAATTGCAAACAGGCAAATGTGAGCTATTCAAACCTCTGTTATATTGGAGATGGTCAGATTCTTCAATCTTACGTTACAGACCAATATAATTGCGAAAATATCAAACCATTCCATCAGATTTGACAATTTCAGGCTAACTAAGGCTAGAATCTACACGAACTCTGAAAATTATTCCTATGATAATTTACACCTGCTATGGAATGAAAATGTATACAGTCTAGCGTTTGAAATGTATGCAAGCTTCCTTGCTTCTTACTATGAAGAGGAAGGATGTGTACTCAGTCCACAGAAATTGAGGGAGCTGACGTTAATAATCGTTACAGACTGCTCATAACAGAACGAGATAAATTTGGACCTGTAGATGTAAGAATTGAATTTTAATTTTCCGCAAATTTCTCAGTACATACTGAAGTATATTTTTTGGTTATACAAGGGTGTGTGATTAACTGTTGCCCTTCTCAACAGTGTTGTGGAGTGAGCTTTTTAAAAGAACAAGTGCTGTGTCATGCACAGAGCATTTCACAATGGCATCTAAAAATCATTATTGCTGACATTCAGAATTTCTATGATTATGAGCGCAGACAATTCATATTTAAGGATGTTGCATTTATAGCGAACACAGCAGCCTCCTTTATGCTACAGTACTTACAGGAAAAACAACAAATTCAACCAGCTCCTTGAGGTTACTGAATTATGGTTCAGATGGCTTTGATCAATATGGGACATAACTTCTGAGGCCGTCAGTCCCTTATAACTTAGAACTACTTAAACCTAACTAACCTAAGGACAGCACATACATCCATGCACGATGCAGGATTCGAACCTGCAACCGTAGCGGTCGCGCGGTTCCAGACTGTAGCGCCTAGAACCGCTCGGCCACCCCGACCGGCTACTGAATAATGCTTCTGAGATCACAGGGACAGCAACACTGGTATCAATAAATGTTTTCTGAGTAGCAAAGAAAGAAATTCGTGCGCCTGTTGCGGCAGCTGATGTCCCTCAGTCAACAAATCTTCTAATGCATAATGAGGACAACCCACGTTCCTTCTCAGATCACTGCAAACCGCAAGCAAGTCTAATTCAGCTATGCTTATTACTTTTCCGAAGTAGCTTCAGTAATGGAAGCCGTCGCCAATGCTGGTACTCTGTTCTACATATTCTGCGGTAGCGTGCGCCACCACTAGTTTGACTTAAGTTTTCTTCATCGCCCGTTTGCCGCGCGGGGTAGCCGAGCGGTCGGCGTCGTCTTGTCACGGTCCGCGCGGCGTCCTCCGTCGGAGGTTCGAGTCCTCCCTCGGGGATGAGTGTATGTGTCGTCCTTAGCGTAATTTAGTTAAAGTTAGATTAAGTAGTGTGGAAGCTTAGGGACCGATGACCTCAGCAGTTTGGTCCCATAAGACCTTATCACAGATTTCCAATTTCATCGCCCGTTTGTGAATAGCACTGCCAGAACGTTCATTTAATTGTGGTTATCTGCTCGATAACTAGTACTAGGTTTGTCTCGCAAATGGTCGTTCGTCCGTCCAGGCCAGTTTTAACAATGGACATTGCTGGATTGTGACCTGTTATTAGAAGGACGTCGGATTCCATTACTGAGATTATAGCGATTTGCTCCTCTGGGAAACTGTCCAAGGTAGCTAGGATGTCTAGCGATTGTTTTATTCTGGTACTAGGAACAGTAAGCAGTGGCCTCTGTACCTATTTATGCGTTTTCTTTCCCCCAGGGTCTCAGGGTCTATTTGTGGATCGAGGTAACGAACTGCCAATACCTCGCAAGAGAAGAATTGTCTGAGAGATCCGCCAATCAGACTGTATGCAGGACCAATCATTAGTGTCGAACACTCTGCAGATGTGCCCGGCCCCAGACTGGCCGAGGAACTCTTAGTTCGGTTGCACGATGTCCGAACCTTATCTACCTTGTCTACTCTGGCTACAGTCCCAATTTCGTCGCTTGGTGGTAATGTCAATTTAGGTCTCCATGTTCTCTGAAAGTGCCTTATCATAAACCTCTAACTTCTTCCCAAATGCTAAGGCCTAAGCTCCGAACCAGCTGGAGATATTCTTACGGTGGACCTGAAAGGCTGCAGAGAACGGATTCCTAACAGCTGTCGGCTGTTAATCAATTTTTACTAGCAATTCAGAACATAATTTAGCATTCTGTACGTGTAACTTTACTGATAGCTTGACATTTTTTACTTTTCATTTCTCAGTTAACGCTGACACTGAACCTGCGACCTGAGCTGCCAAATTTTCTAATAAATTAGCCATCTGCGTATTACTGCCATCAACTACAAAAACAAAGCTTGCGTATTGCTAGGTACAATAGCTGCTCACGAAGTTTTTTTTTTCTTTTTCTTTTTTTTTTTTAGTTTGCCTTGCGATTTCCCCCTCATTCTCCAATAAGCAGCATGCTCAGTTCGCAAACTTGCATTCATGACTACTCTGTTGCTGCACGTAACATTCGAAAAACGTACTCTGTTGTAATGAAGGGCTCAATTACATCAGTCGCCACACAGAGAACTGGAAACGGATAGTGGGAAACAGGTTATGGTCCCGTAACTGCTAAACGGTCAGCCAAGTGTAGCTAAGTACTATCTATCATAGATGGCTCTGTAAGTTTCGTATATGCCTTGCGATAGAGGTTTGACCATAGGTCAGCAAATAAAGAATTCTCTAACTGTCCTGTCACGCTCTGCAAGTCTGCATATTGTGCTAAGTCTTTCGATGATTGGCAAGATGTAAATGAAAGGTTCTGCCTGTCAGCGATTCCCTTATCAGCAGATCAAACAGATTACACCTGTAGTGTTTGCTTCCCTGGACAGTGGATACAACAGACTATATTATCTACATCAGCGAATTGTTTCGAAGAGGTAAATGACTTGATTAATGAGGAAAACCAGAGCAAACTACCGACCAGTAGTAGACAAAGAACCGTAATTAAATTGGTTACGTATTTGATAAAAACACATAAATGTGAGGAAATCATCTCACAAATAATAAATTTCGAAAACTCTAATTCTGGACTATACGGCGAGTCACTGACTAGATGTAGATCATGCTAAATGTACTTAATTCCAATACAGAATAAAACTGGAAACACAATGATTACTCGTCCAAGCCCAAGACAGAGTGATATTCGGATAAAAACAGAGATGAGTCTTGCGAATCGAGAATCACGAAAGGGAGAGTTGGCTATGAAATATGTTCTCGAAATCCATAGGTTATGGCTTGGATTCTCTTCACGAATGATTACGAGCTCAGAATGTGTTCCAAGGTTGTACAAAAATGGATTTCAAGGATACTGGAAGGCAGTTTTGTGGATCACTTCTGCTACCCTTCTTATAGGCGGAATTGACCTTTACTTTCCTCCAATTAGACACTACGGTTTTTTGATCGAGCGATTTACGGTAGATTACAGTTAAAAGAGGGGCTAACGCAGCCGCAAATTCAGTATTGTACCTGAGACGTATCTACTGGGCTCTGGAGCTTCGTTCAGGCTTAACGGTTTCATTAGTTCTCAACGCCTGTGACACTAACAACTATTTCAATCATCTTTTCAGTGACACGAGAAATAGATCTGGGTGATCATCCTTGATTGTCCTTGGTAAAGGAACAGAGTTAAGCGTTTCTACTTTTGCTATTCTACCTCCTGTTTCAGTTACGTTGAGTGTTTTTTAGCATACCGTAAGAGCTTGCTGCTCATATTCTGTTTTTGCACCCACGGCTTCATACACTGCTCATACACTGTTGGGAACAAAATGCGACAGCAGCAAGGACAAGGTCATTTCATTGAGAAATGAGGTGACAACTTCTGTGTCAATGCAGGAGTATAAAATGATAACAAATTCAGACCAAATGAAAGGCACATGTCACAAGGGTGCCCAGACATTCACATCGACACACGGCCTATTCCCCTCTGGTGGGAACGTAGGCTTGTGCTGACGCATGTAATCGACCGTAAATGTGCCGATCGTAATTCTGTGGTAGACTGTCACAAGCTTCTCGCGATTTATTGCTGCAGTTTGACAGTGGTTCTTACAGGTCCTCCAAACGAGTTAGTTTCTTTCCGCTTTGTCATGTCTTGGCTGGTGATCTGTCGCAGTCCACCACGAAGACGGCGTTGCGTTGCAACAAACGTGTTTGGATATGAATATTTCTCCTGGAATCGCACATCACCTTCGTGCCACAGAAAACAACAAATAATAACAGTCTATGTAACGTAGCGTACACTGGTTACTTTACACTGTGGAAACATCAAAATACGATTGCGAGTTCCCCCCCCCCCCCTCCCCCCCTCAGCCCCAATCGTCGCAGGAAGCCTGGAATGGGACCTGTATGAATACAATAGACAATACGCCAGATCTACACCATACAGCCGGCCTTAGTGGCCGAGCGGTTCTAGGCGCTACAGTCTGGAACCGCGCAACCGCTACGGTCGCAGGTTAGAATCCTGCCTACGACATGGATGTGTGTGCTGTCCTTAGGTTAGTTAGGTTTAAATGCTTCTAAGTTCTAGGGGACTGATGACCTTAGAAGTTAAGTCCCATAGTGCTCAGAGCCATTTGAACCATTTTTTCTACACCATACACGGAGGTACATGCGGACGGAACTTACTTTTATCACTGAAAACAAGAGAGCACCATTGTACTCTCCAGTCAACTCTTTCACGACAAAAGTAGCGATGCAAGGTGGTGTTGTGGATCAGTGGTAAGCGGACCAGAAGTACAAGTGATCATAATGTTGCTGCAAGCGGACGTTTCCCAGTGGTCCCGTATGACACGGCAGGAGTGTAATCTGCCCAGACCTCGATCCTGGATAACAATCATTAGGTCACCGGTGCTCGCACAGTGCGTCGATCTCGATGTGCGTATGTACCAACCTGGCGTCCAGAACCTGGGCAACAGCCGTGGAAATGTTTTAAAGACCGAAGTTCGAAGCAGCGACACACCAATGATACACAATACCCTACACGTGCAGCAATGCGTCGATCCGTCTCTCTAGCTTCCCACAACCCCCCGGTGCGACTCCGTGCGAACGTCTGAAGTCGTTCAAAAGGAGTACGTTCTCGACGATGAGGCATTACTGCACCCTGCAGTTATTGTTTCAAGCACAGTTCACCTCTTAGCTCAGCACAATCCACAATTCTTGACTGCAGAGTCAAAACAGAGTGAACAAAGACAGCGTCATCTGTCGCCGACGACCATGACGAATGAAACGCTTGACAACCGTTTAGTGTATTACACCCTTGTGCCACTGACCAGTCATTAAGGATACTGAAGTTTTCCCGGCGGTGTATTTTCCGGCTTTTTATAAAATTATTCGAAACCTGTATTCGCCTGCTTCCTGCGACTGTCTTTTTGTTAACAACAATTTGCTGAATCGACTAAAGCCTAGCCTTCCACATAATGTTACGTATTGTGCTGATAAGTGACGTGATGGGTATCTGTACTAAATTGTAATACGCCAAAGAATGGAAACTGGAAACAAATGAAAAGAGTTCACCGAGATTAAGTGCTGTAATTACCAACTTTAACAACGCTACTAAGACTGTCCCTCGCTGACAACTCATTAACATCTCGCGCTGGAAGCACACCACCGACCTGACAGCTTTAGGCTAAAGAACACTCGCGGGTGCTGCAAGGAAGGTGCGTAATTAAAGCCGCGCAGAAAAGCTGTTCTCTCGGAGAAATCCCTTTCTGTGCTAAAGCGCCGGACAGCGGCCATTGTTCATAAGCGACTTTGATGTCCGCTCGAGATAAACATGGGAGTGAAGCTGCAATCTGCTGTAATCTGTCTAATGATGTCTACCAGCGCAAGCACAGGGGCGTCCTTTTCTAGATTACCTCTGGCGCATCAGTGTTCACAAAATATGGTATTTATCACTATAATACTGTTTTACGTAAAATTCATAACAGAAGCAAAGCAACTGTTGCCTTAGTAATTAGTACATCTGAGCAGATTATTGTCCTATTTCAGTGATTCTACAAACGTTAATGATTGAATTTCATCATGGAGAAGGGTTTACATTCCGTTCTACAACATATGAACGCAGATCATGTCACGGGACTTAGTGATTATCTCAGCATTCCATAACCAGTGGCAGACTTCAATTGCCTACTATAACGGCAACTGTTACGTTCCTTCATGCATGAACACGTCTTCCTACCGGACGTCTTATAACATGCGTAAACAGACTGTCTCAAAACTTCCTCTAACATTTTTAGGCTTCGTTTCTTCAGAGGTTACGAAAACATGCCGCTCCAATCGTTTGTTCATTAGTATTCTATATTGATCGAATTTATACATGATACCGGCGGTACGAAAAGACCTGCGGATGCAGTCCAGGAGATATACGATGTGCCTAATTCAAAAAAAGATAAAAGCGGTTAATGCATAATAAGCTGCAGCACGTTTAGGTAGCATTTTAAGAAAAGAACAGTTACAATTTCCCCCGCCGCAGATACGATACGGAGATCCACTACAACTGTGTGTAATTACCTCAGATTTTTATTAGAAAGAATTTAAGCTAAGAACATTACACTCCAACAGTCGTCTTTCAGAATGTAACAGATACCTGCAAAGCTTACTACCATCGGTTTGGAGTCACTGTAATATCTTGAAGCCATGAGCTAATCTACGTGTGAAATCATAAATCGTAACAGAACTAAATACTGAATATTGTCTGTGACATTATGTGAATTGATAACTGTGTGAACAGCTTTTAACATCGGACATTTGTGAACAAATAGTACGAAATTTTTCGTAAATAAATAAGCTTTTACTGCCAATTACTTAAAAGACATACATTTGCCGGAAGAGGAAATTAAGGCAAATTTGGAATAACATGACATCCTAGGAGGGAAACCGAAATTATAGGACCACTGTTCAAAAAATTGTACAACACACATTTTCAAGGAAATTTGTTGGACTTTAATTTATTTATTTTGGTAAAACGAAGTACTTAAATAGCACAGGTAGTATAATATTTTAACTATCACAGTACAAAGCAAAATGTCCTCTTCTCTCTAAAGTTTGGGAGATCTTCAAACACTTTCGAGGGTGATAGACAGAGTGGGAAACAAAATAAACAAATAACAATAAAAATTAAGAAAATAAACGTTTGCAAAAGAGACAAGAAACTGTATTAACCCAGTTAAACTATAAAATATTTATAAATCATACAAAGTGATTATTAACAATTTTCGCATGTTCATCACCAGTTTCAACACACGTAACATGGAACTATATGAGGCACTGGAAAACAATTGCCCAGTTTTTGTCCAGTATTATCATAATAATAAAAAGCACCGCTTTCACCACAGTAATATCTTTGTCCTTGAGATTTGCAGACGAACTTGGTATATTCTGCTCTGACCTCACTTTGATTGCTGTGTGGATGTTTTCTGCTGAAGTTGTCTGCTGAGAAAATAATGGTCGGACGGAGTCATTATACACAGCGATATCATCTCCTATTCTAACTTGAAGAGAATCGTGTGATGTAGTAGTCAAGTCATATTCGAAGACATCGTCAGACAATTCATTTCCATTACACTGGTAGATCGCACAATCTCTAAACCAAGCGCTTTAGATTGCCTGTGGAACTTGTCCCAAGCCTGTTTCCTTACTTCCTTTGTGATGCCTTTTCCTGGGCGATGGTCGACTAAGTTTCGGTACGCCTCTGTGGAGAAGTGTTTTAAGCTTTCGAAATATGATGCGTCAAGAGATTGACATTTATGTTTGCTTTGTGAAGGAATGGAACGATGAGTTCTATGAACTGACAGATGGAGTCGTTGTGGGGTGCTCTGTTGTTCAGTTGTAGCAAAATTCGTAGCGGAAAAATTAGGGGAAGCAGGCAATGGAATCTGCGAACAAGAAAACGAATATCTGATTCCGTTATGTGGACGACACGTTTGTTACGTGACCGCAAGGCAGTGAGGAAATGGATCGTTTTCACAAACATCCCAGCGGAATCTATCCGACGATTCAAATTACAGTGGAGGAGGAGGCAGGTCGAAGATTGAATTTTCTTGATGTATTAGTTTTGAAGAAAGAAAATGATAGCCTATACCGAAGACCAACCCACAAATCCCATCTTACCTGCACTGCATTCGGGCAACCACGCACAACAAAAGCGAGGCATCATAAAATCGTTGGGAGACAGGGCAAGGAAAATCTACGAACCAGAGCTGCTTGACGCAGAATTAAACCATTTTACTAACTCATTGTCCAGGAATGGTTATCCATTGGCTGAGGTGAAAAGAGCGTTATGACTACGGCGTAGAAATCATAGCGATAGCCAAGCGCCAGTGAAATCGAAAGTTTTCCTGCCGTTCATGAAGGACTTTACTGGCTGCATAGGAAACATCGTGAAAAAGCGAAATATTTCGGTTACCTAAAAACCCAAATACAAGATAACCTAAAATCGGCCAAGGATGCTCACCACCTGCTGGAAAAAGCAGAAGATTATGGCATTCCGTGTAGCTGTGGGGAAGTGTACTTGGGTACTACAAAAAGTGGTCTGGCGTAACCATAAGCGCCGGAACAAAGAGGAAGAACGCGGGACTAGAGAAGGCAGTGAGGCGCCGTCAGCCAATAGCTCGCTGACATGGACCGTGACACGACAGGAGCGACATCCGTAAGAAGTGAACATAAGCGCCGCTCCTGCCAGCCCCTGCCAGACATTAGTGGAGTATTAGCACGGCCTAGCAGGGAGTGCTGTGTCAAACTTGCATGAAGTCTGACTTATGTTCCATGTCGCCCATCGCTTCCGACTACTTTCCTGTTTGAAAGTTCAGTATTGTCAGTTTGATTTATTGAAATAAAACTACTAACGTTATTTGCTTGGATTGTTGTATAGCATTTCGAGAATTCAGCATCCTATAGGCACCCCTTACGAGACGACTGGGTGGGAGCCAACAAAAAGAACGGCAAAACTGACTGAAAAAGCATAAGAGCTATTGCAGAACAGGGGAGAATGACATATCAGCTGTTGTGGGATATGCTTGACAGCTAGGAGACTCCACATTCATTTTGATAGGGCTCAAGTACTGGCAGTCACAAACGGATCCCATGAAAGGATATACAGAGAGACCATAGAGATTGATAACCACGGCAGGAATTTCAGTTGGAAGGAGAAGGGCGTGAAATTGAATGACATCTGTTGTCCAGTACTGAAGAAAATGTGTACCAGTCCTCCACCATGGAGTGATGGTAACAGCGAACGATGACAGTGGACAAAGGCTAATTGCGCTCGCTCATTGAAAACAAGTAACCTCACACCACTATGCGGAAGCAATAGGAAACGATTTTGCTGTAGTAATTACCGTGCTAGGGTATGAACTGGACGTCCAAAGTGTGGTGTCACCGCCAGATACCACACTTGCTAGGTGGTAGCCTTTAAATCGGCCGCGGTCCGCTGGTATACGACGGACCCGCGTGTCGCCACTGTCAGTGATTGCAGACAGAGCGCCGCCACACGGCAGGTCTAGAGACACTTCCTAGCACTCGCCCCAGTTGTGGCTCGGCTCTGAGCACTATGGGACTTAACATCTATGGTCATCAGTCCCCTAGAACTTAGAACTTCTTAAACCTAACTAACCTAAGGACAGCACACAACACCCAGCCATCACGAGGCAGAGAAAATCCCTGACCCCGCCGGGAATCGAACCCGGGAACTCGGGCGTGGGAAGCGAGAACGCTACCGCACGACCACGAGATGCGGGCGCCCCAGTTGTACAGCCGACTTTGCTAGCGATGGTCCACTGACAAAATACGCTCTCATTGGCCGAGACGATAGTTAGCATAGCCTTCAGCTACGTCATTTGCTACGACCTAGCAAGGCGCCATTACCAGTTACTATTGATGCTGTAAAACATGTACCGTCAAGAGCAATGTTCACCATTTATGGATTAAAGTTAAGTATTCCAGCAGCTACGTATTATTTTTGCTAGTATAATTACTTTACCGGTTCCAGACCTCACGCCAGCCTGCGTGAGTTTAAACGCGTGCCTTTCGGCTACCAATCATAGTGGCTTGGCTGTCTTGCCAAGTCACAACACAAAGAATCCACGATCTCCCCTTGGAAATATCCTCCTCAGATGGGAACGAAACGTTGGGTTTTAAGGTGAAAGACATTCGACGAAGGCGTAATAACCTGGAACATTTTATTATTTGTGTATGTAGGAAACCGCAGCATCTCAATCCCTAACAGTGGTGCTTTATCCAGCCCATTGGGATCTTTACAATGGAAAGCGTGACCATCCGAAACAAGTAAAATCTGCACTTGAGCTTTGTATTTGTTCAGATGGAAGGAAGAAAATGCCTGACTGGCCATTTATGCTGATTCGGAGATCTGAATCGATGATCGATTTGGCAACCCTTTCCTATATTAGGTTTTCTTTCTAATGCCATTCCTGATTATAAAAGGTGGAACAGGATTCTCCGTCGTCCTGCTGCAGAACTTACGGTCGCAGTCGACCCTATTCTCCTGTATTAGCATGACAAAAATTCTTATGTGGGCAGACTAAAGTTGTTTTCGCCTGGTCACAATATTTTTTGTGTAACAACCTGGTCCGTTGTAACAGATGGTCCTAATCAGATCAGGCTGAATAAATAACCAAATAAATAAATAAAACGCACTGTCGGAAAGAAGTACTGCACATGAAAACAATTTTCATCCAATGGTGACAAATAAAACTTGGAGGGTAGTAGATAGATAACGGTTCCGATACCATTCGCCAACAGATAGCATAGTTGCATGGCTACTAGAGCGCAATCTGTCTTTTAAAAGGGAACGCTCACTGCCAGAAGTCTCTGTGTGCTACAAACGTATGAAGCAAGCAGGTTACCATGCTATGGAGATGCTCTCATGCTTCCTACAGCTAACTGAACAAGTTTGGAAAGGCTTAAATTGTGGCCTTCCAATTGGAAGGATGGTCATTTCCGAGAACTGCGACACAAGTTGAACGTGCTGCGTCAGTTGTGCAACGAAACTGGTGTCAGTGGTCACGTGAACATTCATATACCAAAATAAGTTCCGGACGTCCACGCCAGGGTCATAGTATTGTAAGGGCAGCAGTAGCAGATCGTACACCTACCACAGCACAGATACATTGGTTTCTGAGCCATGACGTGTTTACACGAACTGTTGCGAATCGCTTATTATCATTGGGACTATGGAGGCACACACCGATAACCCGCCTTCCATTCAAGCCACAGCATCGACGTGCACGGTTCGACTGGTGCGGCCAGAGTATCACTTAGAAAATGGAACAGCTCGCCGTGGTCCTCATCGGAGAAAGCATATTCAGCCGGCAAACAATTGATGCTCGTGTGCGCTTACAATGTACAACTGTTGAGCTTGTCTCCTCGAGTGCGTTCGTCCAAGGCACATTTACGGTCTGGCGTGCGATAAGGTACAACTCTGGTTCACCTTTGGCGTTTCTGGAAGGGACACTAACCAGTGCTCGGAACTTGCAGAATGCTGTTAATGTTCTATCTTGCCACAAGAAACGATATGATGTTCCAACAGGATAATGTTCACCCATACATTGGCCGTGAAATTCAACGCGCTCTGCAATGCGTTGTGATGCTTTTTTATTAACGTGACCATTACAGCACTCCAACCCCAGTTCTCGATACCAGTAATATCGTACTACTTTTCTGCGAAGTAACAGACATATTTTTGTGACAATATTCACATTTGGTTTTATTAATGTATAGGTACTCCGATGTATCGATATATTACAGTGATATGGTTGTTGTGTGTATTCCTTTCTGTGAGACTGTCATAATCTTTTACTTACTTGTAACCGTTCAGAGAAGTCTTCGTTTCATTTTGGAGAAGTTGTTATTTCGCTTTGTAAAAGAACAGTCAAGTCTTATGATTGGTTAAAGTGGAAATTAAATATACGAAGATTGACACAAAACTGTTTTCTTGATGATGTGACAATGAAGAAGAAGTATACGTGAATTTACAAGAAATTTAATAAAAATGTGGATCGTGAACACCAAGTCAAAAATTATTTCTACCATACCATTGTTCTGATCTGGGATTGTTTGATCATTAAGAATTTCCTGAAAAACACATTTGTTAGGTCTTCAAATATTGCTAAAATACAGATCTGTGCCTTCTAGCAGTCAAAGTGAAATCAACAATATGAGCAATAACAACTGCAACGAAATCTACGTGGGAATCCATTCAAGATAAGTGCCTAAATATATGACTTTTTTACAGTGACTTCATTATTTCCATTCTGACGATACCATCCACAGGCAATAACTTTGTTGTTACCCGATAAAGCGAACATATGCTGCGTGAGCAACATTATTAATCTGATTTGTGTCCTACTTTGCAATTGGTGGTATTGTTAGAACGTGCAGCAAATTCCCTGTCCAGCAAGATCTCGGAACTTGTCTCCAGTCGAGCACATGTGGGATTGACGGCACGAGAAGTGACTCGTAAGGCACGTCAACAAATAACTCTTACAGAACTACATGGACGGGTGGAGCAGGCTTGGTGTAACATAACCCAGGACAGCATTCTCTATCTGTACGATCAACTGGATGCCACAGTCAATGACTGCATTGCCACCCGTGGAGGCTACGCTATGTACTCATTTGGGTGTTTCAACATGGATCGATACCGGGTACCTCAGAAACGCTAGTGCGCTTGACATGTAACTGCAGTCATTTCATGTACTCCTTATGCAAAAAGGTGTGAATTTAAGGAGATGGGACCTGGACAAACTGATTAAACCAGAGGTTGTACAAAGTTTCAGGGAGAGCATAAGGGAACAATTGTCACAAATGGAGGAAATAAATACAATAGAAGAATAAAGGGTAGCTCTGAGGGATGAAGTAGTGAAAGCAGAGGATCAAGTAGGTAAAAAGACGAGGTCTAGTAGAAATCTTTGGGTAACAGAAGAAATATTGAATTTAATTGATGAAAGGAGAAAATATAAAAGTGCAGTAAATGAAGCAGGCAAAAAGGAATACAAACGTCTCAAAAATGAAATCGACACGAAGTGCAAAATGGCTAAGCAGGGATGGATAGAGGACAAATGTAAGGATGTAGAGGCTTATCTCACTAGGGGTAAGATAGATACTGCCTACAGGAAAATTAAAGAAACCTTTGGGGGAAAGAGAACCAATTGCATGAATATCAAGAGCTCAGATGGAAACCCAGTTCTAAGCAAAGGAGGGAAAGCAGAAAGGTGGAAGGAGTATATAGAGGGTCCATACAAGGGCGACGTACTTTAGGACAATATTCTGGATATGGAAGAGAATGTAGATGAAGACGAAATGGGAGATACAACACTGCGTGAAGAGTTTGACAGAGCACTGAAAGACCTGAGTCGAAACAAGGCCCCTGAAGTAGACAATATTCCATTAGAACTACTGACAGCCTTGGGAGAGTCAGTCCTGACAAAACTATATCATCTGACGAGCAAGATGTGTGAGACAGGCGAAATACCCTCAGACTTCAAGAAGAATATGATAATTCCAATCCCAAAGAAAGCAGGTGTTGACAGATGTGAAAATTACCAAACAATCAGTTTAATAAGCCGCAGCTGCAAAATACTAACGCGAATTCTTTACAGACGAACGGAAAAACTAGTACAAGCCGACCTTGGGGGAGATCAGTTTGGATTCCGTAGAAATGTTGGAACACGTGAGGCAATACTGATCCTACGACTTATCTTAGAAGATTGATTAAGTTAAGTCAAACCTACGTTTCTAGCATTTGTAGACTTAGAAAGAGCTTTTGACAGTGTTGACTGGAATACCCTCTTTCAATTTTTAAAGGTGGAAGGAGTAAAATACAGAGAGCGACAGGCTGTTTACAATTTGTACAGAAACCAGATGGCAGTTATAAGAGTCGAGGGACAAGAAAGGGAAGCAGCGGTTGGGAAGGGAGTGAGACAGGGTTGTAGCCTCTCCCCAAAGTTATTCAATCTGTCATTTGAGCAAGCAGTAAAGGAAACAAAAGAAAAATTCGGAGTAGGAATTAAAACCCATGGAGAAGAAATAAAAGCTTTGAGGTTCGCCGATGACATTGTAAGTCTGTCAGAGACAGCAAAGGACTTGGAAGAGCAGTTCAACGGAATTGACAGTGTCTTGAAAGGAGGATATAAGACGAACATCAACAAAAGCAAAACTAGGATAATGGAATGTAGTCGAATTAAGTCGGGTGATGCTGAGGGAATTATTTAGGAAATGAGACACTTAAAGTGGTTAAAGCGTTTGCTATTTGGGGAGCAAAATAACTGATGATGGTCGACGCAGAGAGTATATAATATGTAGACTGGCAATGTCAAGGAAAGCGTTTCTGAAGAAGAGAAATTTGTTAACATCGAGTATAGATTTATGTGTCAGGAAGTCGTTTCTGAAAGTATTTGTATGGAGCGTAGCCACGTATCGAATTGAAACATGGACGATAAATAGTTTGGACAAGAAGAGATAAGAAGCTTTCGAAATGTGGTGTTAGAGAATAATGCTGAAGATTAGATGGGTAGATCACATAATTAATGAGGAGGTACTGAATAGATTTGCGGAGAAGAGGAGTTTGTGACACAACTTCACAAGAGGAAGGGACCAGTTGGTAGGACATATTCTGAGGCATCAAGGGATCATAAATTTAGCATTGGAGGGCAGCGTGGAGGGTAAAAATCGTAGAAGGAGACCAAGAGATGATTACACTAAGCAGATTCAGAAGGATGTAGGTTGCAGTAAGTAGTGGGAGATGAAGAAGCTTGCACAGGATAGAGTAGCCTGGAAATCTGCATCAAACCAGTCTCAGGACTGAAGACCACAAAAACAACAACATATGCATTGTTGCAGTAATAAATCTGATGATAAATTCGAATATCCAAATATATTTCGTAATATGCTGATATGTATGAGGCTGTTACTACATCGCTGAGAGAAAAAGATTGTGCTTCCGTATACGAGGTACAGGAGTGGTAACAAGATCCCTTCCTGTCCTGTTTTTTCTAAACGGTATCAGAAAACTCTTACTTCACGATGCCTTCAAGATAAATGCTTGTTGTTTAGGTGGCAGTGGGTCATTTAAAATTCTGGGCACGACGTGGGCCGCGGCCGCTAGGTGCCGTAAAAATAAAAGAATAAAATACTACAAAGGAAAGAAAAGCGGAGGAGAGCTGAGAGAAGCGGGGGATGGGGAGCGATGGTGTTGGGGGCGCCAGTGGGTGCCGGGTCGGGCGCCTCGAAGCATCCACCTCGAGCCCCACCTCCGGTGGCGGGGCGTTTCTAAATCCCTCATCTTCCGGAATCCTCTTTGCTATATAAAACATACCAGGCAGAAAACGCCTGCACGCCGCAGCGGGAATGGCACGAATTGGGCGGCGGTTGGAGGAAAAACGAGCACCGTGGGAGGTGGGGGAGAGGCGGTAGACTGGCTGAGGGTGAGGGGGTGTGTGGCTGGGGGACCAGACTGCAGTTGCCGGAAGAGATGGAGGGGGACGGAGCGGGGAATCGAGCAGGGGGGGGGGGTGGAGGGGAGGGGGAGAAAATTGATTACGAACAGAGGCAGGAAATGCGGCCATCATTCACACTTGGGGGACTGCGCTCCCCTGAGAATTGCGTGTACACCTCGCGCAAATAACGGGCGATCCCCCGGCCACTTGAGCGAACGGACCGTGTGTGGCAGCGCTGCGCTGTGCACGGGAATAATCAGACAGGATGGGGGATGCGCGTTTTTTCAGCTGCGAGAGCGGGTACCGGCCGAGAAGGCTAACACAGCGGAAAACAAAGGAGGAGTAGAGAAAAAGCTCTGTAGCCTTTTGACGTGGTGGTGGTCGGACGGGGTGGGGGGCATAGGGGTAGTGGAATCTATGCACTCATCATCACGATCCGAATTTCCATTTCAGGGCCCTGCTATTACTCCACCTGGAAATACTGTGCGCTTCTCATTTGTGTCTGCAATGTTTTTGGTTCCTCGTTATCGATGATATTTATTCCATTCTCCTAGAAGATCTGTGGGATGTCCTGCCAAGCCATGAGTAACATACGAACAGCAATGCCCGTTATTTGATCAAAAGTATCAGGACTGCTATTAGTGTAGTAATGGGAGTGTCCATCCTTAACCTTTCTGACGCTTGAATTGAGCCGGGAAAACTCAGAGTGGGGCGTCTGAATGTGCCTGAGAGGACTGACAGCGTATTCGTCCTCAAGAGCTTATGGCAGAGAAAAAAGTAGTGTTGGAGGCTAGGGTCTAAAGTGAGGTTCACGTTCTATCACACTCGAAAGAGTTCATTGGATTCCGATCGGAACTCCGGGCAAGCTAATCTGTTTCAGGAATGTTATTGTACATCAACCATTGCCTTACCCATGCCGTTTCATGACACGGTGCTTCCTGTTGATAAAGTCAGCGGCCCCGGAACTGTTTCCTTCTAGTACGCACCCAACACACTGCTGTGAAATGTGTTCGTTTCATTGTGCATTTAGCGTTTCCTTAAACGTAAGATGAGGGTGACACCTTAGCCACGTAAAATCATTCTATACCATACCACCCATCTGCTCCGTACGTCACACCTGGTGCCAATCATTATGTCAGGTAACGTTCTCCGGGCATTCGAAAAACCTTCACTCGTCCATCTGATTGCCACAGGGTATACAGTGATTCATAACCTCAAGTGTCTTGTTTCCAGTCATTCACTGTCCAGTTGCATCACTATTTACACCATTTCTGCTGTTGTTTAGCATTGACTACAGAAATACTTGGCTTATGACTAGCTGATTGACCACTGTACCCCATTCTTTTTAAATCCTTATACAAAGTCATTGTGCTAACTGGACTCTCCACAATTCTCCACGGTCTCTGTCGTGTGCATCACGTTTGCCTGGTCTTGGTTCAGCCGTCGTTACTTCTCAATAACATCACAAACAGTCGATTCAGGCACCTTTAGAAGAGATGTAATCTCCCTTACGGATTTGTTACTCTGGTGACATCCAATCACAAGCACACTTCGAAAGTCGCTGTTCCATCGTGAGCGACCAATGCTGCTGTTAGTACTTCTCTGCTGACAACACAACACTCCCCGCCTTCTTTACACTGGGGGGGTCCGTCTCTTATGACATCTGCTGGTGAATTCTAGGTTACAAAAGAGGACTTTTGATCTGATTGTCTTGCCCTACTTTCAGTCTAATCGTACCATTAGTTACCGATCCTGACAAATCAATTTGTTCTCAGAGGCACTAGGTGCAAAGAATGTGCCCACAATCGACAAATATCTAATAACCATCATGAATGTGCCCGTTTATAATCTACACTACTGGCCATTAAAATTGCTACACCACGAAGATTACGTGCTACAGACGCGAAATTTAATCGACAGGAAGAAGATGCTGTGATATGCAAATGATTAGCCTTTCAGAGGATTCACACTAGGTTGGCGCCGGTGGCGACACCTAAAACGTGCTGACATACGAAAACAGCAGTTGACCGGCGTTGCATGGTGAAACGTTGTTGTGATTCCTCGTGTAAGGGGGAGAAATGCGTACTATCACGTTTCCGACTTTGATAAAGGTAGGATTGTAGCCTATCGCGATTGCGGTTTATCGTATCACGACATTGCTGCTCGCGTTGATGGAGATCCAATGACTGTTAGCATAATATGGAGTCGGTGGGTTGAGGGGGGTAATACGGAACGCCGTGCTGGATCCCAATGGCCTCGTATCACTAGCAGTCGAGATGACAGGCATCTTATTCGCGCAGCTGTAACGAATCGTGCTCCCACGTCTCGATCCCTGAGTCAAGAGAAGGGGACGTTTGCAAGACAACAACCATCTACACGAACAGTTCGACGACGTTTGCAGCAGCATGGACTATCAGCTTGGAAACCATGGCTACGGTTACCGTTGACGCTGCATCACAGACACGAGCGCCTGTGATGGTGTACTCGACGACGAACCTTGGTGCACGAATAGCAAAACGTAATTTTTTCCGACGATTCCAGGTTCAGTTTACAGCATCATAATGGCCGCATCCGTGTTTGGCGACATCGCGGTGAACGCACATTTGTAGCGTGTATTCGTCATCGTCATAGTGGCGTATCATCCGACGTGATGGTATGGGGTGCCATTCGTTACAGGTCTCGGTCACTCCTTGTTCGCATTGACGGCACTTTGAACAGTCGACGTTACATTTCAGATGTGTTACGACCAGTGGCTCTACCCTTCATTCGATCCCTGCGAAACCCTATATTTCAGCACGATAATGCACGACCGCATGTTGCAGGTCCTGTACGGGCCTTTTTGGATACAGAAAATTTTAGACTGCGGCCCTGGCCAGCACATTCTCCAGATCTCTCACCAATTGAAAGCGTCTGGTCAATGGTGGCCGAGCAACTCGCTCGTCACAATATGCCAGCCACTACTCTTGATGAACTGTGGTATCGGCTGAAGCTGCATGGGCAGCTGTACCTGTACACGCCATCCAAGCTCTGTTTGACTCAATGCGCAGGCGTATCATGGCCGTTATTACCGCCAGAAGTGGTTATTCTAGGTACCGATTTCTCAGGATCTATTCACCCAAATTGCGTGAAAACGTAATCACATGTCAGTTCTAGTGTAATATATTTGTGTAATTCTTTTTAAATGGAAACTGGTTGTCTGCGTTATGTGTTCTTGAGCACAAATAGCGTATTAACCTTTATGAGTACTGAGGGACTAGACGGCTACAAACTTGTACACACTATGATGATTACTGTAATTTTCAAGTATGTCACCTTACTTGTGTACTCCTGTTCCACCAACAGAATGCGTTCTTGTAGGTTATCACCGCCTTCAGGGCTGGGTAAATGGATCAGTTAGGAATCGCTCACACGAAGCTCCATGCAAATTGTGTTTTTGTTCATATCAGAAAAAAACGTGCTGAAGTTGTTGACCGTACTGTTCAGAGTCTGTAGTACCCGTACTTCAACTTCAAACAGGCATGGATTTGCATTAAATATTTTTTCCCGAGATACACTTCACACTGCATCCGTAACAAACAGTTCTTATTTACTATTGCGCTTGTAACTGCCTCGACGCGAATTAATGTAATCTGCAAGACGCTAAAGCGAAGTAAACGTTCATAAATTTGTGAAATATTCCAGTTTAATGAATGTTTTCATTAGCATTAGTTATCTGCTATATTAGCAGGTCCTTTGCCTCTCCATTTTCTGCGATCCATTGCTTCCTTCTTAAGGCTGCTGTATGTTGTACCGTCCATCATGTCATCCAGTATCTGGAATCTCTTCCTTCCTCGCTTCCTTTTCCCTTCTACATAACCTTCTAAAATTGTTTTTCTCAGTCCGTCATTCTTTCTTAATATATGCCCAATCCTATTTCTTTTCCTTCTCTTTATTTCATCTACTAACTGTCTTTTCTCTCCCACTCTTCTCAGTACCTCTTCATTTTTTACTCAGTCCATCCAACTTATTCTTTCCATCTTCCGCCATGACTTCTACGGTCGCAGGTTCGAACCCTGCCTCGGGCTTGGATGTGTGTGATGTCCTTAGGTTAGTTAGGTTTATGTAGTTCTAAGTTCTAGGGGACTGATGACCTCAGATGTTAAGTCCCATAGTGCTCAGAGCCATTTCATCCAGATCTCAAAAGCCTCCAGCCTTTCTCTGTCTTTTTTCCTCATAGTCCTTGTTTCAGCGCCATATAGAAGAACACTCCATACAAGACATTTTATGAGTCTCTTTCTGAGTTCTCTGTCCAGACCGCTGCAGAAGATTCTCCTTTTCTTATAAAACGCCTCTTTTGCCATTGCTATCCTTGTTTTAATTTCTGTGGTGCACTTCCAGTCGGTGTCTATCCTGCTTCCAAGATACTTAAAATTTGGCACCTGTTCTAGTGTTTCTCCATTCAGCACAATTTTTATTTCCTTATTTCGTCCTATTGCCAATACTTTTGTTTTATTTGTGTTAATTTTCATTCCATGTTTTTTTCCGTTAGTTGCAATGGTGTCCACCAAATCCTGTAATTCTTTTTCCCTTGTGGCTAGAAGGACCATGTCATCAGCAAATCTCAAGCGCCCTACTCTTCTGCCTCCAATTTCTACTCCTTTGTCATCTAATGAGCACTGGTCAATCATATTTTCCAAGTGTGGTTGTTTACGTCTCCCGAAACCGTCCTGTTGTTGATCGTTAATCTTACACCAGACACGTAGTCTACAGACAATAATTATTATTTAATCTTCCACTCACTATTACAGACGGAGCAAATATATCCCATGTCTCAACTTCGCGTGCTTTGGTATCCTACGGACAACGGGCAGCTACACTACTGCACGCTAGCAAACCGCAATATCGTAACTTGATGTTTCAAACTTTTAAAAAACTTCGACATTTGCAGATGAATACTGTGCTGGTAATCCATCTACGTAACAAATTCTATAATTAGATCGATTAACAGTAGAAAAGGCGATGTATTTCCTGTGGCAAAAGGGGTAACTAATGTGCTTACCGACAAACAAGAACTTTGGCCCGTAACAGTATCCCTTCACCACGGTGACTACTATTCTCTTCTTGCAGTTAAGAAATCACACCACCTCCAGAGTCACTTACAACAGCACTATTCAGCGGCACAAAACACATCATCCACTGTTCAGTACTTAATACCTTAAACGAAACCTACATGATTATTAGTAAAAGGAAGTACCAGTACGAAACTGGTACTACCTCCGAATGGCGATTAATACTAGTTTGAAACGGAAATTTTTATGTTGTAATGGCTGGTGTACGTAAATTATGATAATCTTTTAATATTCCTCACTGTGATTAGTTGTGAATTTGGGCAGGTTGTGTATACGTTAGACTTTGAGGAAGAGGTATTTCGAATTCGTGATAAGGATTTGTCTATTCAGCTTATGTTTTCCAATGTATTCTGCATTTCCTGTACAAATTAAAAATGTATATAATCTTGTCTCACGTTTTCAATACTTTGCTAGTCTGCTCCCGTGACTGAGTGGTTGGCGAGCCTGACTGCCATGGAATGGGCCTGGGTTCGATTCACGGCCTGGTTGGATATTTTCACCGCTCGGGGACTGGGTGTTTCGTTGTCATTATCATCACTTCACCATTGTCATAGGCACGCAGGTCGCCCACTATGGTCTCAACTGAAGAGACTTGCAACTCGGCAACCAAACTTCTCCAAAAACTGGCTCTGAGCACTATGGGACTTAACTGCTGAGGTCATCAGTCCCCTAGAACTTAGAACTACTTAAACCAAACTAATGTAGTACATCACACACATCCATGCCCGAGGCAGGAGTTGAACCTGCCACCGTAGCGGTCGCGCGGTTCCAGACTGTAGCGCCTAGAACGGCTCGGCCACTCCGGCCAGCCTAACTTCTCCACGTGGGGCACCAGACCACCAACGACGTACAATCATCTCATTTCATTTCATTATTTCGTTTGTGTAATTGTGGACACTGCCTCAGACCATTCTAGTATACTGCTGTGCAAAACGTAAGAACGAAATAGATAAAGTACCATAACATAATATCCACCCTACGGACATGTACGAGCGGTGGGAGTATGTTTGCCAGGGTCTCCCAGTCATTCAAAGAATGTTGGGCGTGACATGGCGTGACTTCAGCGTGATTGTCGATCCAGATGAGACTGGCAACACAACACGAGGCAGTTGAAAGATCGGTAAAAGACGGTATTGGTTAATCAGCGAGCAGTTACTATGCAATGTGGTAGTGATTTTCATTAGAACGTGACCAGGCGGCCGTATTAGGATGATTTCAGTGGAAAGCTGTAAGCGGGAGGATGGGTAAAGAGTGTAGGTCATGAGCTCGGTATTGTTCACAGCATAGTTTCGCTTCCATGGGTAGCGCTCTGAACCACAGGCACTGCTGCCCGGAAGAGTGAAGTTGGTCAACAACTGTCAGCTGCAGCGGCAGAGGACTTCCGTATTGTGCTACATGCAAGAAGGATCCACGTCCAAGAGCGTGTGCAATTGCAACCATATTTAACACGACTGCAACGTAGGAAGTGTTAGAGGCCACAGCCGCACAGCGATTGCATGGGTGTAGTTTGATAGCTCGATGACTTGTACGTTGTGTTTAATTGACACTCGCACATGGGTGGAAACGTTTGCGATGGTGCCAAGCGCACAGGTCCCGGAACTACGAGAAGAGGAGCAGCGTGCTATTCTCGGATGAAAGGCGATTAAGTCTGAATAGTGATTCTGGACTTACTCTCATATTGCCAAAGGCCGGAACCCGTAATGCATCCAGGGACATTGTCGGACATGACCGTTTAGGTGGTCTGATTTTTATGACGTGGCAGGGCATATGAAATGTGGCATGCACGTTCTGCCCTCCAAATCTTTGAACACGGTAAACTCACCAGTCGACGCTATGGTGACAATGTACTCCTGCAGCACGTACGTCTTTTCATGGGTGTATTCCACCTTTACTTCTTTTTCGTGGATGACACTGTGGAAGGAACTCATGGAAGGAGGTGTCCGGTGACTGTTTCAGCATTTCCGTTACCCTGACTAAATTCCATCGAGATAGAATGGGATGCGCTAAGTAGACGTACTGTATCACGGCCCTTGCTCCAACGACCAACCAACAACGCGGAGTAACGAAAACAACAAAATCATCAACGTCAAGGTCAAGGCTCAGATACAGAATCTTCATCATTTCTCATCCACGCTACATCAGTGGTGTGAACCGTGCTGCGGCTCACGTTGGTCCTGTTGTAGGTTTCCGTCCTCTGTTGGAGGCCGGACTGTACCGTTTAGTTGACATGGTTGCGGTTGTTTGTATTCTTCCTGTGTTGACTGGCGCCACTTCGTTTCGCAAGCGTTGCCTGTCCGATAGTAGCAGCATCGTCGTTATCAATATGTAGTAACCTGTTGCCCTATCTTTGAGATGCAGTTGTTGTTCTTCCGGGTCGTGCCAGTGAGCAGTTCGGTTGGGGACTTACGAGGAGCCAAGACGGCAGTGCGTGAACACGCTGGGACCACTAGTGGCACACATGCACTGCTGGATAAAGGGTTGTGGTCGCGACGGTACACGACCTAGTCGTCAACTGGATCCAACAAGCTTTAAGTTACGTGGATTTTAGTCCTAGCAGTGAAACCTCCACAATTGTTAGACCTTGCGATTCTCCAGTGGCTTGGATTCGTGTTACTGCTCACAGTGTTGTCGAGACGAAGAGCAGCGAGTGGAGTGCTTGGGGAAGGCGGATCTAATTACCTTTCCTCGACATCTTGTTACTAATTGCTGCATTTTATGTGTTACTATTTGTTAAGTTCAACCAGCGGTATTTTTCCTACCTGGTGGCCACTAACGCCCCAGTGACCTGTCCTGGAGGTTAGTGTATGTTACGGCAGTGTACGTTTCCTAGCCTTGCCACTGCTGTCCGGTAAGGCGTGTAGTTTTGACAGTGCTCTTGATTTGTAGGTCGGTTGGTGTTTGTTATACTCTGGTAGTAGTGGTTCCTTTCTCCTTTCAGACGCTCTAAACACAGCGTTCTGAGGACGTAGTGCTGACCGCCAGTTCCAGCTTTGGCGTGGTGTTCCATCGTTGCATTGGTTATCGGACGTTAGGCACCGAGCGAGGTGGCGCAGTGGTTAGCACACTGGACTCGCATTCGGTAGGACGACGGTTCAATCCCGTCTCCAGCCATCCTGATTTAGGTTTTCCGTGATTTCCCTAAATCGTTTCAGGCAAATGCCAGGATGGTTCCTTTGAAAGGGCACGGCCGATTTCCTTCCCAATCCTTCCCTAACCCGAGCTTGCGCTCCGTCTCTAATGACCTCGTTGTCGACGGGACGTTAAATACTAACCACCACCCCGGACGTTAGGTAGCTTCAGCAGATTATCATTAGTCATTCGTTAGACTGCCACTTGTCTGAATTACCATGTTGTGAAGTGACTGCTACTCTCAGCTAGCGAAAGCGTTTTTGGCCTGACTTACTCAGAGGTCGACTGGAGCACCATCTGTGACTAGCCCATGTGTTTTATTATTGTTGTTATTTTATTCTGGTCTTACCAAGTTACCATCATTTGTCTCACATGTTTGGTGATCAGTTGCTTGTCCTTTTGGATTAACCTTGTTATTGTATTTGCTGTTTCACTGTATGTTTCTAAATTTTTTAATATAATTGCCATTCTTGGCGTTACAGAAACTTTAAACGGTAGTGCTACCGAGTTTACTATCATTTTGTCTCACCTGTTTGGTGATCAGTTGCCTGTCTTTTAAATTTTCTTTTTCTATTGTCTTGCTGTTGACAGTATATTTGTTAAATTTTTTTTAAATAATTGCCACTCTTGGCGTTAGAGGCCTTTAGCCGTGAGTGTCGTTACTTGTCTTAAAATTTTAATTTAGCAATTGTATTTTTGCAGCAATCTTTAAGACCTTGGTCACTTGTCGTTCACATTTTAATAACTGTAATTGTAAGTTGCAGCAAGTTAAATCAATTCTTAATTTATTCAGGGTGTATACATGGACAAGGAAAAAAATTTCCCGGATTTTTCCCGGATTTCCCGGTTGAAAATACACTTTCTCCCGGGTGAAAATACACTTTTCCTTGGCACTGTAAAATTTACCCGTACTTTGAATGTTTATGGTTTTATATGGCGACGTAGAATTTCCCGGCACTTTTGAAAACTAAACTAAGGGGGGGAAACACGTTTTGGAAAGATCTTTGATGTACAGCAGCAACATGTACGCTGCATAGTTTCGTGTTATGAAGGTATAACTTCGAATTCCACCAAACACCGCATGTTACTTTCCAAAGCATTGAAATCGAGACTACGACGCGCTTTTGTAAGCCAGTCATAGCTCATGTCACGTGATCTCGCCAGCTGAAGACAGCATAGAACACGTCAGCCTATAGCAAGATCACTCATAAGTAGTGCGAAAATACAAATAGGAAAAGTTTATGGTTTAAATTAATATACATAGTGTTGCTACAAGAAAAACAAAGCTTTCACATATAATCGTGGTCTCTAAGATTAATAAGCTGCAACAGAAGCTAAGTTTCCACGTATAATGTTGATCTTTTTTGCGCGTGTTACACTTTAAGATGTATCACACAAATGTGCCAGTAAAATTTTTAATAACGATGTAAATTTATGATCTTCTGGGCTCAAAGAGTTGATTTTTAATTGAGAGTCAAACGCTCTGTGATTTAAGAAATTCATCGTACATTCTCGCACATAGTTCATCTTGTGTAAAAGGAAATTTACTTTCAAAAGTAACGTTTTTCAAACCACCATTCGCAATATTTTTCCGTGACGTGTTAGAAACTGATTTGTTTCAGCAGTTGGCAGAGAGCGCCAGATAACAGGCGCCCTGTTCTTGCGCAGGAAGCTCGTATGTTCGTACGTGTAAAACATTAAAAGATTTTGCGCTATGTCACAAAAGAAACAAGACATCAGAGGATACTTCAAGAGTATCGGAATTTCGTGAACCACACTAAAATGCGTAATTCGGCTTAAAGTGCACATTCGTATGTCCAGATTCGGATGTAAATTTTCCTGAGTACCTCCACTGTATTGTCTCATGTTTGGTTCTTTATTATGGCATAATGCCATGCGAGCTAGAAAATTGAAAACGTGCACTTGAAATGCAGGGAACAGTTGAAACTAACCAACAGTGTGAAATTAAACACTTCGTTTCAAGTAAATTGACTGCCTCATCGGTAAAGATTAATAAAAGTCAAATCTCTTTAGCAAACCGACAAAAATAACTTCATTATTCTGCAAGGCGATTAATGCTTGACTGTCAGAAAAGTGGAGAAAATTTTAGCGTTCCGTAAACATGCGAACGTATTTTAATTCACTTGATAGCTCCCGGCCACAGAAATCCGTTTCGTTTTCATTTAATGTGAGAGCAATAAATGAAGAGGAAACAGCAAAATCACTAAACGTAAACACGGGTCACGTGGAGACTACACACCTCCCCACTACAGCTCAGACAGCTCTGTGCATCAGCCCCGGATCTACGACATTTCCGAACCGGGGCAATATTAGGTAGTGGCGCCCAGCCACACATCCGTAGCCAGAAGCGGGAGAAGGTATTACTCATTCACGACTCAACTGCGTATGCACAAGAACGCGCCCGCAACTGCTCAAACGAATCTAATGTAAACAGCTGTGACGTCACGCTCATCGGAGACAATTTGTTGTTAGGAAGCAATGCATAGTCTTCCTGAAGCATTTGACAAACTTTGCTGTTGGCAGACAATTGTATGAGCACTATGTTTTGCTGTTGTATATGGCGCATTTCCTTTCAGACTTTAGTTTTATTTTCGTTCACTTTTTCCTCTCGTTCGTGTTGTATTGCTGCAGTATTATTCTGCAGAAACGGGATGCAGTAATATCCTTTGTTGGAGTATTGATTCTTAACAGTCAAAATCACAAAAACTTAACTGAAAACTATAACAATAATACATTCCCGGAATTCTAAAATGTTCCCGGGTTTTTCCCGGTTTTCTCCCGGATAAAAAAATTCCCGGGTTTTTCCCGGATCTCCCGGTTGTCCCGGGTCGTAGACACCCTGTTATTGTCATTAAGCCCTTCAGCCGTGAAGCTATTCTTAAAATATTGCCATTACTGATTTTAAATCAGTTGTGTGTGATTAAAAGAAAAGCCACCAATAGTAACTGATTACGGCCCCTTCCACAATCGTAACCGACTCCTGCCTTCCTTGATCACCAGGTCCCATGGTGCTTCCTTTATTTTCTTTCCAAGGACTCCGTCGGGACTGGAAAAGTGTATAGATTGGGGAAAGGAAATAACGACCGATGGGGCAATTTTGTCTGTCAGAAACTCAAGGACTGCTTTCGAGACTTTTCATCATATTCCTATTCCTTCTTTACAAACAGTTCTTAAGTGACCAGTTTTCCACAGAGCATTCCTCGAACTAGCTCCTTTGGTTTCTCTGAACACCACGCTGATCATTTCCTTTGTAGCGAACAGCCAACAGTGATTTGTTCACATTCACTGGTTTTATATGCTTATCACTGTCTATAATAAATAATGACGATATGATGATGATACGTTCTGTCCACATAGCAGGCCCATCACTTCAATCTCAGCACTCCACCACTCTCCCGATTCTCTACCACCCATTTCGTAGCTGCTTACGATGTATTTAATTTGATATCGTCACTTGTCTTTGTCCCAGCCACCCTTACTTCTAATACAGTCATCATTATGCAGTCTGCTTTCATCTAGTATTGTAGCCTCTCTTTCTTTTGCTCTACTTGGTTGATTACTGTACCTGTCTTCTCTCTTTTACCCTGGGTTTCATTTAACGCGACCTTATTTCTTATTTTACGTGTGCCTTTTCCACCTTACATTTGTCTACAGATTCGCAACTTAGACGCCTCTAAGCACATTTCCTCTCTCTTAGCAGGGTCCAAGTTTCGCCTAAGTACATAGCAACATTCCACACAAAAAATGTATACTTCGTTAAACTTCTCCTCAATTGTTTATTTAGTAGTCCGCTGAAAATAGTTATCATTCTATAAACACGTTGTTTCGATATAACTATACTTTTCATCATTTGTCGATTACATGTCATTTTACCGCTTATTTTATGTCCGATGTACTTGAAACTAAGAACTTGTTCCAGATGAGCATCGCACTTTTTCTCTTTTTCTTTCTTCATTACCTTGTAAAAACCATTTCCTCAGTCTTTTACACATTTATCTAGGTTCGATAGCCCTCATCCGTGATGTTTAACTTGTCATTATTTGCCTTTTCATTGTCAATTAGTAATATCATGTCTCAGCTAGTTATAGATTTGTTTATCCTTCCTTCTTTTACCACACCACTCCTTTCTTGGAAACAGTTTTTAACTATGTCATGTATATATTAAAGATAGTCGGTGAAGGAAGATAACCTTCCTAACTCCTTTCCCAATCTTTATTCAGTCACTGATCTCACGCCCATTCCTTACTTCCAGTTGTGTCGTGTTTAGATTTCTTCTTAGTCTATTTTCCTTCCATTTAAATATGGCCAGATTGAAAACATGTAAAATTTTAATCCCAGGAACTCAAAGGCCTTTACCGAGTGGGTAAAAACAGCACACTCTTTCCTCTGTTCCCCTGGATACTTTTCCTCAAGTATTTGCATCAGCCAATTGCCCCTTTGGTAAGGTCACTGGACAAACTTATAGTTGTCCCCTCAGAAGAGCAGACTGCTTTGTTTTGGAGCGCTGTAGATGGTGTAAAACTAGTGCCAAGTGGTCGTGACTCTCCACGGCAGACTGAGTAGTGGAATAGTGAAGTAATGTATTTGTATCCCCACCGACAGTATGTTTTTCAACACAGTAAGATGGGTCCACGAGGAAACGTGACGCAGTGACTAAGAGCAGCTGTCGTGTTTGGACGCACTCTCGACGACAACTAAATAAAGCTGCACAATTTATTGGTGCATCGAGTCGAACGGCCAGAAAGAAATGGCATACTACTTGCAGCAGTATCTCATGGCACAAGTACGGAATCCGTAAACAGGTCTTAACCTACTCTGACCAGAGACTAATCTTGTCAGCAAGAACTGGTTCCAAACAAGGCAGAATTTCTGCTGCTAGTAAATGAAGGTCAATCTCAAGATGTTTCCGGGAGAACATTACGAACGGAACTCTATACAATGGACATTCACAACCGAGCACCTAGTAATAGACCATCGCTCATAGTGGAACACAAACTAGCACGTCTGTAATGGACAGGCCAACAACCCAGAAACTGGACAATAGCTTACTGGAGGATATTGTGCGGTGCGCAGCGCCATCCAACGCCTCAGGCGGTGAACTGTGAAAAGCTTTCAGCTGTGTTTTTGCTGCTAAGTGCATACCTAGTGTCTTTATTTATTTATTTGTTTGCAGAGTCCGCCGAGACTACGACATTCAAGTAAGCAACTACTGTTAATCATTCCACCTTCTAGTTTTCCTCCATCTTGTAAGCTTTACTTTAGTAACACCTCAAGTTGTCCGCTGTGTGGCATGCCTGTGACGGTTTTTGCTAGATTTTTCTTATTTTCTTCAACTTTGACTGCTGTCGACCTTATTTATCCACGTATCTCTCTTATATCCGTTTATCGTCAACTTTTGGTCCTGATACGGCGCTAACATCACGAATCTCTATACATGATCCTTCTGGGAAAATCACTCGGAATGCGTTACTTATACATTCTGGGTTCAGTTTTCCTATGATTCCAGAGACTACCATTGCACTCGGTTCTTTTTTCTCAATTCTCCCTTCAAATCTTCCTGCTATTCCGCTTGTGAGAGCATTGAAGAATTTCTTTCTCCTATTCTTAATCGCATTCTTCTTCTTGTTCCAGTGTATCCTCCCTGAGTATGCCCTAACGAGACATCCAAACGGGAAGACATTTTATGGAGTTAATACACTGTATAGAGGGCCCAGTATGGAGGGTCCTGCTTTGGAGGACACTGCCCAGAATGCTTCAAACGTTCCCAATTGCGGAGAGACATTGCTGTCCAATGTATCGTTCGGCAAACACGAAAACAGGCAGTTCAAACTATCGCCTTATGTGGGTGGGCATTATATTTCTGAAATGTAAGCCCAGTATGGCTTGCGACGAGGAGCAACAAAACGGAACGTAGAGTATCGTCGACGTACTGCTGTGCTGTAAGGGTGCCGCAGATGACAGCCAAAGCGTCTTTTGAAAATAAATGCTCGCCCCCTTTCCCCCAGACCATCACTACTGTTTTTCAGGCCATATGGCGGGTGACAGTCTCTATCTCACTACTGTCTGGGTCGTCTCTACACACGTCTTAGCCTTGAATCACTAGAGTAGAATTGTCTTCAGTGATGAGTCGCGTTTCCAAATCACCCGCGATTGCAAGCGACGGCAGTGGGATACCAATCGCAATATCGCACGCTATATGGAGTGACAACGAGGACTGATGGTATGGGGTGCCATTGCTTATCATAGCAGGGCCCCATTGATTATTACCCGCGGCACTCCTACAGCACAGCGATGCGTCGACGATATTCTACGTAGCGTTTTGTTGTCCTTGATGACAAGTTATCCGGGCAACGGATAATGCTTGCCCCCACAGGGCGAGACTTGGTACTGCTTGTCGTCATGTCTGGAAAACATTTCTCCTCTCTCCAAATAGCGCGGAGTTTTGACTATGTAACGCGCACGTTGGACTAAATTTGGCACGATACCTCTCAAGATAACGTATTAGTCACTACCAACTCCAACAACGGCTTGCATAAAGGAGAGATCAGGATCAACGTGTTATTCACTTGCTCAATTAGTGAGGTTTTTCCTCTTGAATGCATCATCCGGTTTTCCTGATACTGTAACCATATGTTTTCTCTGTATATGTACCTATTTCTGTCCCCTTCAGTAATTACTTTTTTTGTGCTTTAAAGTGTTTGCTCTGGAAAAACTCATCATGATGATGATAATACAGTTTATCTCAAGAAATGTGGTGGCACCTTCATTGTATACTAAGGGATATTTTAAATAGAGTAGTAACAGGTAATGGAATAAAGAAGAATAAGAAACATCGTTCTGTTAAGAAATGTTTGAGATTAGCGTCCTTTTGTCAGATTAAAACAATATCTTGGTGTACACGTCGTCAGACATAGTCATTCATAGTATTAAAGATCTACTCGATCTATTAATGTTTACATGTGGTCTTCTTCACCGCTGGGACCTATCTTCCTTTTTTGCTTTTATTTTCTTACTGTACAATTGTTGTTACATATTAACATGTAAAGAAACTTTTGGTACAAAATATTTACAATTGTGACTGAAGAATTGTTGTAAGATATTATATGTCAATTGTTTAGAGTTCGCAGTTGAGATATGTATTAACGACTTGATGCACTATACATTATGTCTAAAGCTCTAGCTATACCTTAATTTGCAAAATAGTGGATGTATACATTAGTTTACGTACCTTACATGAAGCTAATGGGTATTTATATTGGTAGCTAGTCTGCTACACATTATACAGCTTGTCATCTACAAACAGTAAAACCTAATTTTTATTTTCCTGTTTATTATGTATTTACGAACGGAAATGAGTATATATCACTTTTTTTGTGTGTAACATGCGGCTTTGACGTTCCAGATAAAAGAAGACCGCAACACCACAAGGTGATTATTTCTACGTCAAGCCTGATATTTCCTTCGCATCTATTCAAATTCCAGAACACACCAATAAATCTTCAAAAAAGCATGCGCAGCATAAACTTCAATAAACTATGTTAAGCCTATAAAACAGTATCCAACTATGAAACCATAACTGTAAACAACACGTCATCTGCGGCGCAGAAGACAAAACGTAAAGCTCAGAATATTGAAGTGTACAGACTACATACAGAAATAGCAAATCATTTAAAGTATCCACCATTTTTTGATGAATTAATGTACAGGGCAAGAACATACACAGATACCATTTTTTTTTTTTGTCATCAGTCTACTGACTGGTTTGATGCGAGCCCGCCACGAATTCCTTTCCTGTGCTAACCTCTTCATCTCAGAGTAGCACTTGCAACCTACGTCCTCAGTTATTTGCTTGACGTATTCCAATCTCTGTCTTCCTCTACAGTTTTTGCCCTCTACAGCTCCCTCTAGTACCATGGAAGTCATTTCCTCATGTCTTAGCTGATGTCCCATCATCCTGTCCCGTCTCCTTATCAGTGTTTTCCACTTATTCCTTTCCTCTCCGATTCTGCGTAGAACCTCCTCATTCCTTATCTTATCAGTCCACCTAATTTTCAACATTCGTCTGTAGCACCACATCTCAAATGCTTCGATTCACTTCTGTTCCGGTTTTCCCACAGTCCATGTTTCACTACCATACAATGCTGTACTCCAGACGTACATCCTCAGAAATTTCTTCCTCAAATTAAGGCCGGTATTTGATATTAGTAGACTTTTCTTGGCCAGAAATGCCTTTTTTGCCATAGCGAGTCTGCTTTTGATGTCCTCCATGCTCCGTCCGTCATCGGTTATTTTACTGCCTAGGTAGCAGAATTCCTTAACTTCATTGACTTCGTGACCATCAATCCTGATGTTAAGTTTCTCGCTGTTCTCATTTCTACTACTTCTCATTACCTTCGTCTTTCTCCGATTTACTCTCAAACCATACTGTGTACTCACATTAGACTGTTCATTTCGTTCAGCAGATCATTTAATTCTTCTTCACTTTCACTCAGGATAGCAATGTCATCATCTTATCATTGATATCCTTTCACCTTGTATTTTAATTCCACTCCTGAACCTTTCTTTTATTTCTATCATTGCTCCCTCGATGTACAGATTGAAGAGTAGGGGCGAAAGGCTACAGCCTTGTCTTACACCATTCTTAATACGAGCACTTCGTTCTTGATCGTCCACTCTTATTATTCCCTCTTGGTTGTTGTACATATTGTATATGACCCGTCTCTCCCTATAGCTTACGTTTACTTTTTTCAGAATCTCGAACAGTTTGCACCATTTTATATTGTCGAATGCTTTTTCCAGGTCGACAAATCCTATGAAAGTGTCTTGATTTTTCTTTAGCCTTGCTTCCATTATTAGCCGTAACGTCAGAATTGCCTCTCTCGTCCCTTTACTTTTCCTAAAGCCAAACTGATCGTCACCTAGCGCATTCTCAATTTTCTTTTCCATTCTTCTGTATATTATCCTTGTAAGCAGCTTCGATGCATGAGCATTTAAGCTGATTGTGCGATAATTCTCGCACTTGTCAGCTCTTGCCGTCTTCGGAATTGTGTGGATGATGCTTTCCCGAAAGTCAGATGGTATATCGCCAGACTCATATATTCTACACACCAACGCGAATAGTCGTTTTGTTGCCACTTCCCCCAATGATTTTAGAAATCCTGATGGAATGTTATCTATCCCTTCTGCCTTATTTGACAGTAAGTCCTTTAAAGCTCTTTTAAATTCCGATTCTAATACTGGATCCCCTATCTCCTCTAAATCGACTCCTGTTTCTTCTTCTATCACATCAGACAAATCTTCACCCTCATAGAGGCTTTCAATGTATTCTTTCCACCTATCTGCTCTCTCCTCTGCATTTAACAGTGGAATTCCCGTTGCACTCTTAATGTTACCACCGTTGCTTTTAATGTCACCAAAGGTTGTTTTGACTTTCCTGTATGCTGAGTCTGTCCTTCCGACAATCATATATTTTTCGATGTCTTCACATTTTTCCTGCAGCCATGTCGTCTTAGCTTCCCTGCACTTCCTATTTATTTCATTCCTCAGCGACTTGTATTTCTGTATTCTTGATTTTGCCGGAACATGTTTGTACTTCCTCTGTGGTGTCACCGCCAGACACAACACTTGCTAGGTGGTAGCTTTAAATCGGCCGCGGTCCATTAGTACATGTCGGACCAACGCGTGTCGCCACTATCAGTGATCGCAGACCGAGCGCCACCACACGGCAGGTCTAGCGAGACGTACTAGCACTCGCCCCAGTTGTACGACGACTTTGCTAGCGACTACACTGACGAAGCCTTTCTCTCATTTGCCTTCAGCTAAGTCCATGGCTACGATCTAGCAAGGCGCCATTAGCATTACATTGCATGTATCTAAAGAGTCTCACTTGTATCATCAAGAATGCTGTATACAAATGATGGATTAAAGTTAAGTATTCCAGCAGCTACGTACTTTTCTTTATAGCATTCATTACGTATCCTGTTACAGACCTAAGCAAGCCTGCGTGAATAAGCGCGTGCCCTTTCGGCTTCCTCGCCTTGTGTCTAGACTGTCTTGTCTAGACACAACATCCTCCTTTCATCAATCAACTGAAGTATTTCTTCTGTTACCCATGGTTTCTTCGCAGCTACCTTCTTTGTACCTATGTTTTCCTTCCCAACTTCTGTGATTGCCCTTTTTAGAGATGTCCATTCCTCTTCAACTGTACTGCCTACTGCGCTATTCCTTATTGCTGTATCTACAGCGTTAGAGAACTTCAAACGTATCTCGTCATTCCTTAGTACTTCCGCATCCCACTTCTTTGCGTATTGATTCTTCCTGACAAATGTCTTGAACTTCAGCCTACTCTTCATCACTACTATATTGTGATCTGAGTCTATATCTGCTCCTGGGTACGCCATACAATCCAGTATCTGATTTCGGAATCTCTGCCTGACCATGATGTAATATAATCGAAATCTTCCCGTATCCCCCGGCCTTTTCCAAGTGTACCTCCTCCTCTTGTGATTCTTGAACAGGGTATTCGCTATTACTAGCTGAAACTTGTTACAGAACTCAATTAGTCTTTCTCCTCTTTCATTCCTTGTCCCAAGCCCATATTCTCCTGTAACCTTTTCTTCTACTCCTTCCCCTACAACTGCATTCCAGTCGCCCATGACTATTGGATTTTCGTCGCCCTTTACATACTGCATTATCCTTTCAATATCCTCATTCACTTTCTCTAGCTGTTCATCTTCAGCTTGCGACGTCGGCATGTATACCTGAACTATCGTTGTCGGTGTTGGTCTGCTGTCGATTCTGATTAGAACAACCCGGCCACTGAACTGTTCACAGTAGCACACCCTCTGCCCTACCTTCCTATTCATAACGAATCCTACACCTGTTATACCATTTTCTGCTGCTGTTGATATTACCCAATACTCGTCTGACCAGAAATCCTTGTCTTCCTTCCACTTCACTTCACTGACCCCTACTATATCTAGATTGAGCCTTTGCATTTCCCTTTTCAGATCTTCTAGTTTCCCTACCACGTTCAAGCTTCTGACATTACACGCCCCGACTCGTAGAACATTATAGTTTCGTAGATTATTCAATCTTTTTCTCATGGTAACCTCCCCCTTGGCAGTCCCCTCCCGGAGATCCGAATGGGGGACTATTCCGGAATCTTTTGCCAATGGAGAAAACATCATGACACTTCTTCAATTACAGGCCACATGTCCTGTGGATACACGTTACGTGTCTTTAATGCAGTGGTTCCCATTGCCTTCTGCATCCTCATGTCGTTGATCATTGCTCATTCTTCCGCCTTTAGGGGCAATTTCCCACCCCTAGGACCAAAGAGAGCCCTGAACCTCTATCCGCTCCTCAGCCCTCTTTGACAAGGCCGTTGGCAGAATGAGACTGACTTCTTATGCCGGAAGTCTTCGGCCGCCAATGCTGATTATTTATCAAAATTTAGGCAGTGGCGGGGATCGAACCCGGGACCGAAGACGATTTGATTATGAATCAAAGACGCTACCCCTAAACCACGGGTACCAAACTACACAGATATCATAATAGACAGAAAACATACAATCCAACAATAGAAACTCCCCAAAATGATGCCACACAAACACCTAAATCCCATCATCAATACAACTGACACACCCTTCAAAAAAGAGCGATTAGCCTAAAAGGCATCTAATCTGAACAAGATAGCATCTAGCTTGAAAAGGGTCCCAAACATGACATAAACGCAATGCTGTCACACAGGACTATAGAAAATATCATAACGAAAATGGACGACATCATAAAGCAAGTAGACAAACTAAACACACCTGAATTCAATGCAGATCTAACAAGGTAACTAATAGCTGAGAAAATAAGAAACATAATGAAAGATAACAAAACCACCATAAAGGAAAACATAAGGACTGCTGAAAAAAACTACAGAAAACTACAGAACAAATTAACACAAGGAAATGCCATTATCACAAAATCCAACAACAGTATTTGGATCGTAGTTATAAACAAACAGGGATACATTGACCAAGGATGGCAATTCACCAAAAGCAACAACATCACAGAACAAAGAAGAGATCCAAGAAACCGATACCAAAGTAATTTACAGGAAACTCTAAAAATATAGAAACAACCTTTACAGAAACCCAGATTAAAAGAATGATACAGAAAAATCCCAGGGTCCCCCACCTTCAAATCATTGCCTAAAGCTAAAAAACCTGGAATACCTATAAGTCCATTGACAAACTTTACCAAACCACCTACATACTACTTAGCGAAACACACACACACACTCTCCTACAGAAAATATACAAACACACTGAAAACATAAGTCTAAAAAACTCAAGTGACTCAATAGAAAAAATGAGAAATGAAAACATACCAAACATAGCAACATTAATTTCGTTTGATATAATTTCCATGTACTCACACATCCTAACAGAAGAAACCATCAACTTCACAGAAACAAACCTCCAACTACCGAGAAATGTACCTACAAAAACACACAAGAAATATCAGCCATACTCATGCTCATTGCAGGGCAAAACTACTTCACATTAAATAGCAAATTTTACTTTCAACAAAATGGACTACCTATGGGATCTCCAATCAGAGGCCTCCTAGCTGACATTTTCCTCAATCAGATACAAAAACAAATCTTTGACAAAATATTAATACCAGAACGATCAAAATAATGTATTAGCACAGGTATGTAGATGATATAATTTAGTTTATAGATGAAGCACAGGCTCACATAAAAGAACATCATGATAAATAAACTCCATGCACCCACAAATACAGTTCACCATTGAAACACTAAGAGATGGAAAATATAATTTCTTAGTTCTCACCATACACAAGAGGAACAACAAACATGAATTCGCAGGAAACCCACAATCACCAGCACCATTATTCATAACCAATCAAATCAAACCATAACTCACAAAGAAGCTAGCTTCGGATACTTAATACACAGACTGAACAAAACTCTAATGAATAAACATGATTACACCCAAGAGCTGAACATAATAAAACAAATTGCTCAGGAGAATGGGTATGATGTAAAGAGAGTAGATAAAGTAAACCACAAAATACAAAAGAAAGCCACATACAACCATGAAAAACACAAACAAACAAAGACAACTCAATACAGAAATGAGCATACAGTAAGCAACAAATAGTGCATAATGGCTTACAAAAACAAAGTCACTCACAGGGTGGGTAACATGCAAAAGAAACGAGGACTCAACATAGCTTACAAAACCAACAACACAAAACGAGGCTGACCTGCAAGAAATACCACCAACACTGACAAATGCAGCGAGTCTGGTACATACCTAAATGCTTGCAACTGCTGTCAATCTGTATATGTGGGTCAAACATGCAGAAATTCCAGAAGCAGGTATACAGAACATCTCAGAGCACTGAAAACCAATGGCTTACACTCAATATTCGCATATCACCCGATAGCAGGCTATCACCACCCTACAAACATTGAAACTGGCTTCTAGATCTTTAAAACTAGTACCAGCTTATACCAAAAATTAAGTATAGAGGAAAAGTGTCACATTCCAAAAGCAATGAAAGAAAGTACTAAATGAATACACATCACCGTGAAGTAAAACTCTCTTTGTCACAATTGAAGAACTATGTAAATAACAGCCACAACAAAACTACTCATGAAAAAAAAAGTCCTCTCTCTCTCTGTCTCTGCCCCAGTCCTGAAACACACACTCACACACACACACACACACACACACACACACACACACACACACACACACATACCCACAAACCAAACCCCACTAACACCAGATACATCTCAAACAGGCGCTCCTCATTCAGACAGACACTCCTCGAAACGAATGAATATTACACAGCTACAACACGTATTGGTGGTGAAACCTCTGCTCATGTTTCAAAATTCGCAGAAAGTGCGTCCATAATTCACAGAAATCGGAGTATTGACCTCGCCAAAACATATGAGAAAACACTACGACATCAATGACGTAGGTTAAAAACCAAAAAACGTGATGTATACTCATTTCGTTTTGTAAATGCATAATAATACAGAAAAATATAAATTAATTTCCGCAGTTTACAGATGATAAGTTGTAGATTGTGATACAGACTAGCTACCAACATAAATACCCAGTAGCGCCATGTAAAGTATGTGAACTAATGCATACATCCACTCTTTTGCCTATTAAGCTATAACTAGAACTTAAGAGATAATGTAATAAACAACATACAGTGCATCAAGTCGTTAATACATATCTCAACTGTGAACTGTAATCAAATGATGTATAATATTTTACAACAATTCTTCGTACACAGTTGTAAACATTTTGTAGAAAAACTTTCTCTAAACAATTTGACAGCACGATAATAAAATAATGCACTGAAGATAGCACAAAAAGTGCTCAAACATGTCTGAGTAAAACGAAACTGAAAAGGTGTCTTTCACAAGGCGGAATTCCTCGTCCTATTTTCATAGCAAGCACAGAAAGAACTGCAACGCAACAAGATGATTATCCTACACAGGCATGGACATTATACACACATTTCTGAACTTCCATTTCAAAATTTTACTAGCATAATAATACAGAAAAATAAAAATTACTTTCCGCAGTTTACAGATGATAAGTTTTAGATTGTGATACAGACTAGCTACCAACATAAATACCCAGTAGCTCCATGTAAAGTATGCGAACTAATGCATACATCCACTCTTTTGCCAATTAAGCTATAACTAGAACTTAAGAGATAATGTAATAAACAACATACAGTGCATCAAGTCGTTAATACAAATCTCAACTGTGATCTGTAATCAAATGATGTATAATAATTTACAACAGTTCTTCGTACAGAGTTGTAAACATTTTGTAGAAAAACTTTCTCTAAACAATTTGACAGCACGATAATAAAACAATGCACTGAAGATAGCACAAAAAGTGCTCAAACATGTCTGAGTGAAACAAAACATAAAAGGTGTCTTTCACAAGGCGGAATTCCTCGTCCTATTTTCATAGCAAGCACAGAAAGAACTGCAACACAACAAGATGATTATCCTACACAGGCATGGACATTATACACACATTTCTGAACTTTCATTTCAAAATTTTACTAGTGTGTTTTCATACATAAATTTATTGCCTATAGTGTGATCAATAGCCCTGATGCGTCGTCTTGTTAGTTTGACGTAGATTATATGTGATCAAGTTTAAGTGGGATTGTAAGGTGGATGCGAGTGTGTCTGTGAATAATGAAGGAAGAATTGGTGTGATAGTTGGTGAGAATCGGCAAATCATTATTGTCCTATAACACAATGGGTTTAGATATTGCCTGCGAGTTATAGGGAAACCGAACATTACTGTAAAGTAAAATCAGATGGCACAATGTTCGCAAGGCTTTGTTTCCTACGGGAAATAAAAAAATAAATAGAGAAAGTATCAAAACAAAAGATAGAAGCAGGAGATATTAGCTTCCATATGCTCTGTGTTAGGCATTATTTTATCATACCGAATTAGAAATGAGGATGTACCGAAATGAGTGGCGGTATTGCTGCTGAAGATTTTAAACGCTAATAGCATAAATGGTTCCAAAAGAGACTGAGAGAACAAAATTTTAGTCGAACTGGGAACTATTGTGATTTATTGTTTGAAAATAATTTATTGTCCTACACTCTCACGCTAATCAATAATGAAATGACTGTTAGAGTTGTGCTATCACTGATGACGCGATTTTCACATTAATGGGATTGTACCACAGCACATATTATATATGCCTGCAGAAATCGGTTATTACGTTTGAAGTCTGTGTCACTGTGTAGGAAAATAAATTATTTCAAACTGATAGTGTGTGAAATTGTCTCCTGAGCGACAGAACGTGAGGCTATGTACCAAATACTGAAAGGAGCAGTTAATCCGTTGACCCACGAACTTGGTTTCATTGGGTTTGGAAGTAGAACAAGACTGATCTTTCAACAAGATGTAGGACAGTTCTTGTCTCTCATCTTTATATTCACGTAGGGAAGTGGGGGACATCTGTCTCTCATATTTCTTACGTGCTGCTTCTACACTATTAACATTGAAGAAAAACAAGAAAAATCTCTTCCTGCAACGTCCGTATGTGTGTTCCCAGTGATTATAAGTTGATTGAATATTGATTACTTTTAGCCGCAATAAGTAACATAATTAATTGTTAGTTTACTCTCATGTTCTAGTTCTCAACTATTAGGGGTTTATCTTTAAGTGAAAGGTGTGAAGTGTACGTACTCACTATTAAAGCACTACGCAAGGCACTGGAACATCCAAGCAGAAGTGTGGAGACCTTAAGAATTCGCAATTCAGTAACTCTACACTAATTTTAATTGCAACAAAACATTGCCAAAAGACAGCAATTAAATCTTTTCTCAGTGTTACATGACTCACATGGGCTCATCACATTTTGTAGTGTCCTCAGTACTTTTAACTTTTGATCATATAAAAGTGTTTATTTCATTATACTATCACTCACAGGCCAAACTCCACGGTTATGATAAACACTTCAGCTTACACATACATTCACGTACAGTGAACAATAACAAGTAAATTTCAGACCTGACAATCTTGTCTTGTATGGAGAAGATTATCACATCATACTTATGGGGAAAAGGACGAAAAAGCTGCTATAAGCAACTAGATAACAATTTATGTGAGTGAACAGAAAGTGATTGCTCTTCGATTCTAGAGAATTTATGTTGAAGCCTCTGATAATTACCTAACGATTCGATGACAGGCGCAAAACAATAAACGACTTTAGGATGAATAAGCTGTTAAGGAGGTTTAATACATAGTGATATTACTGAATATCAAGGGAAAACCTAAGAATCCGTCCAAAGAATCATAAGATAATTTATGTGAGTAAAATGGTTACAAAGCGGATACAATACCGTTGCTCAACGCCAATCGTAAATACAGATAAAGTTGTAACACTTCTGGAAAAGAATAATTATCATTATCCAACCTATCATCTGCTTGCCCCTCAGAAGACTCTTACGGTCACAGAAAATCTAGCACTCCCTTCATAATCAAGGACATGATGACAACTGAAAGTGCCCCCATTCCATCTGCTAAGCCCTGCCTATGATGTTTGCAACGACAAGAGATTTCCGAAAGACTGGAAGTTTGTATGATGTGTAACCCTCATTTTATTTTTCACAGGTTTCACAATTTTGTTCGTGTTCGTGGTCGATATTGAGAAACAGATCTGGTGCTATTTCGCCTTAGCGAATCTCAATAAAATTTTCCCATATCTATATTAATATGTCAAAAATGCGCATCATTTGCGAAATGTTACTGGTCTTTACCCAGGTTTCAGCTAGAGTAATCTAGCCTCCTTCAGAAGCATAAAATACACTAATACATGCCAGACTAAGGCACGGTCAAACGTAAAATGCCAAAGTACCGAGGTACGATGTCAAGCTGCGTTCCTTAGCTGAGGAACAGCCCCAGCCCCACTTCGTGGAAAGCGCTCGTTTATCCGTGGACGCTACTTAGCTTTCCTACCATCCCTACCACCTTCAAACTTACATCTTCGCCGAGACACGAGTCTGTTATCATTTCCTCGCTTATTCAATCTTTTCTTCGTGATCACCCCCTCCCCACCATCCCTTGGAAACACTGTTATGGATATCCGAAGGACAACTGGTCAGGAAACTTTTGCCAATGGAGAGATAATCAAGACAGTTTTTCAAGACCATATATTCTGTGGATGCACATTATGTGCCTTTAGTGCATTGGTTTCCATTGCCTTCTGCATCCTCGTGTCGTTGATTTCGCAGAAGACCTGAAAGTATTGTAACCAGTACCAGGGCCGGTTTAAATTAACAGCCCACGCCAAGGGAGAGAGAAGCATGGAGGTGAAATAAAAACGATAAAGCATTAAGATTAGGAAAGAGAGAAGACATAGAATAACAACAGGATAACCAGGAGTACCACAAGAAAACTAAATTTTGTCCTAATAGGCTTGGAGGCACAACGGTACTGAACGTCTGCTGTGTCATTGTCAGTGCATAGGCATCACTGGATGTGGGAGGCATGTGGACAGGAGTAGCGGACAGAGCTTTAGGGAACTCTCTTGGCCCGGGGAAACCACTGACTGAAAGACACAATTTGTTTTCACAGGATATGAGGTTTGTAATTGAGAAAGTGCCATGACGGCCTATCGATTGGAAAAAGATTCCTGACTAGTCGTTGAATTCGGAACTCCGGGAAGGGACTGCCAGAGGGAAGTGGTCATAAGAAAAATACTGAATAACCAAAGAAAGGATAACGTTTTGCGTTCGGGGCGTGGAATGTCGGAAATTTGAATGTGGCAGGGAAGGTACTAAATCTAAGGTTGAGTTTTAGTGGGGAATCAGTGACGTGAAATGGAAAGAAGGTAAGAATTTCTGGTAGAACGAGTGCAGGGTAATATCAACAGCAGCAGAAAATGGTATAACAAAAGTAGAATACCTTGTGAGTAGGTTGGTAGGACAGAGAGAGCGTTACTGTGAACAGTTCATCAAAGAAAATCTAACAGTCATAGAGATGTGGAAAATGGTTGTAGGGGAAGTAGTTTTGTGGGCCTGGTACTAAGAAAATGGGAGAGAAGAAAGATTACTTGATTTCTCCAATAAATTTGAGATGGAAATAGCGAATAGTCTGTTCAAGAGTCACAAAAGGAGGAGATAGACTCGGATCGCAATTTGGTAATGATGGAGAGTAGTATGAAGATGAAGCCACATGTCAGGAAGAGTCAATGCCCGAAGAAGTGGGATACGTATATACTAAGGAATGTAGAGGTACTCTGTAAATTCTCTGATGCTGTAGAATAATTCAGTAAGAACTGCAATTGAGGACGAATAGACATCTCTAAAAAGGACAATCACAGGAGTTGTAGAAAAAAAACAAGGGACGAAGAAGATGAAACCATGTCTAACAGAAAAAACACTTCAGCTGATTGACGAAAGAAGGAAGTAGAAAAGTAAGTGCAACATATATGAGAATGACATAAATAGGAAGTGAAGGAAACTAAGGCGAAGTGATTACATAAAAATGTGATGAAATCCAAAAAAGAAATGATTCCCAAAAGTACTAAATCAGCATATAGAAAAGTCAAAACAGCCTTTCCTGAAATTAAAAGCCGGAACAGTAACATTAAGAGTGCAACGGGAAATCCACTGTTGAATGAGGAGCAGAGACCAGATAGGCGAACAAATTGACATTGAAGGCTTCTATGATGGCGAATATTTATGTGATGTCGTGACAGAAGAAGAAACAGGATTCGATGGGGAAGAGATAGAAAATCCAGTAATGGTATCAGAATTTAGAAGAGGTTTGGAAGACTTAAAATCAAAAGAGGCAGGAGGCACCGATTATTTTCCATCGGGATTTCTAGAATCATTGTGGGGATTGTCAACAGGAGGATTATTCACGGTGGTGTGTAGAATGTACGAGATTGGTGATATAGCATCAGAGTTTCGGAAAAAAATCGTCCACATAATTCCCAAGACAGCAAGTGCCGACAAGTGTGAGAATTATCGCACAGTCAGCTTAACAGATAATGCATACAATTTTCAGACAAGTATAATATACAGCAGAATGGAAAGACAAATTGAGGATCTGCTTCATGACGACCAGTTTTTCCCTTAGGAAAGGTAAACGTACCACAGAAGCAGTTCTCACGGTTTGGTTGATAACGGAAGCAGTGCTAAAGAAAAAACGAAACGATTACATTGGGTTTATCGACCTGGAAAAAGCGTTCGACACTGTAAAACTATGCAAGGTATTCTACATCTACATCTACATCTACGTACATACTCCGCAATCCACCATACGGTGCATGGCGGAAGGTATCTCGTACCACAACCAGCATCTTTGCTCCCTGTTCCACTCCCAAACAGAACGAGGGAAAAATTACTGCCAAAGTGTCTCTGTACGAGCCCTAATCTCACTTATCTTATCTTTGTGGTCTTTCCGCGAAATATAAGTTGGCGGCAGTAAAATTGTACTGCAGTCAGCCTCAAATGCTGGTTCTCTAAATTTCCTCAGTAGCGAATCACGAAAAGAACGCCTCCTTTCCTCCAGAGACTCATCCGATTTCCTGAAGCATTTCCGTAACACTCACGTGATGATCCAACCTACCAGTAACAAATCTAGCAGCCAGCCTCTGAATTGCTTCTATGTCCTCCCTCAATCCGACCTGATAGGGATCCCAAACGCTCGAGCAGTACTCAGAATAGGTCGTATTAGTGTTTTATAAGCGGTCTCCTTTACAGATGAACCACATCTTCCCAAAATTCTACCAATGAACCGAAGACGACTATCCGCCTTCCCAACAACTGCCATTACGTGCTTGTCCCACTTCATATCGCTCTGCAATGGTACGCCCAAATATTTAATCGACGTGACTGTGTCAAGCGCTACACTACTAACGGAGTATTCAAACATTACGGGATTCTTTTTCCTAATCATCTGCATTAATTTACATTTATCTATATTTATAGTTAGCTGCCATTCTTTACACCAATCACAAATCCTGTCCAAGTCATCTTGTATTCAAATTATATAAAAAAATACGGTAGGGGAGGCCGTACGGTTAATATACAATATCTACAACAACCAAGAGGGAAGCAAAGAGTAGAACACCAAGAAAGAATTGCACTGAATTAAAGGTGTATAAGACAGGGACGTAATCTTTTGCCCCTACTGTTCAATTTATACATCGCAAAAGCAATGAGGTTCAAGAGTGGAATTAAATTTCAAGTTGAAAGATATCAATGATACGATTCGCTGGCGCAATTTTTATCTTCAGTGAAAGTGAAGAAGAAATACGTGAACAGCTAAAAGGAATGAACAGTCTAATGAATACAGAATATGGATCGAAAGTAAATCGAAAAAAGACAAGAACAACGAGAAGTAGCAATAATGAGAACAGCAAGAAACTTAAAATCAGACTTGGGGTTCAGAAAGTAAGTAAAGTTAAGGAATTCTGCGAGCTAGACAGCAAGATAACCCATTACGGAGGAAGGAGGGCGCAGAAAGCATACTAGCGCTGGCTAAAAGGCGTTCCTGGTCATGTAAAGTTTGCTATTATCAAACACAGGTCTTAATATGAGGGAGAAATTTCTGAGAAAGTACGTTTGGAGAACAGCAATGTGTTGTAGTGAGAAGTGACTGTGGTGAAACCAGAACAGAAGAGAATGTGGTGTACAGAAGAATGTTTGAAATTAGGTGGACTGGTAAAGTTATAAAAGAGGATGTTCTCCGCAGAATCGGTGAAGAAAGAAATATATGGAAAACGCTAACGAGGAGAAGGGACAGTATGATAGGACATCTATTAAGAAATCATGGAATAACTTGTTTGTTGCTAGAGGGAACTGTAGAGTTTAAAGCAAATAATAAAGTACGTAGGTTGCAAGTGCTACTCTGAGATGAAAAGTTTGGCAATGGAGAGGAATCTGTGGCAGGCCCCACCAGAACTGTCAGAATACCGATTAAAAAATTGTCAGCATACCGCTCTTTTAATCGTTATCAACTTTCGTGGCTGGAGCTGCTATTTCTCAGTTCAGTATTCTCTGAGTTCGCCTCACAAAGGGTAAGCGCTCACCTCTTGCTGACAGCCCTGCTCAGACGTGGAGATTCACTCATCCAGGTGTTACCCAAGCCTGACAGCACTTAACATCGGTGGTCTGACGGGAACTGGTGTTACCAAGTCCATTGTCAATCAGGAGTATTTTATTATTAAGAATGTAGGAGAGTCAAGTAGTGGTTTTTCAGTAATTTTATGTGTGCGAACTGTTGCTACTGTTTTCATTACGTGAACTTATTCTATGAGCGCTCTCAACATACAATCTTGAGCAATTGGTTAGAAAACCAACTCGAGATGGAAACGTATTAGATATCTTGGCGACAAACAGACCCGATCTTTTTCAGGAAGACAATCTGGAAGAAGGTATTAGCGACCATAATGTCGTTGTGGCTTCTATTCTATGTCAGTGGAAGCCGCAAAAAAAAAAAAAAAAAAAAAAAAAAAAAAAAAAAAAAAAAAAAAAAAATTTCAGCGTACAGGTTTCTTGGAATGCAAGCTACAAGCCTGGGTCACTGTGGTACCAACTGCTGCTCAAATTGTTGTTGCAGATGTATTACAATGCGAGAGGCCCACATGTCGAACACCATGGTCTACACTTTCAATAGTGTCACGTGGCCGTTCGGGGACGAGTCTTCTTGCGACTGTAGACTCTCGTAACCACTGCTGCCAGCATTCATGTACAGTGCCTAGATTCCTGCCAATTCTTTAATTCTTTCTGCAGTATCGCAGAAGGAAAATCCAACTTGTCGTAGCCGTGTTACACGACCTCGTTCTAATTCAATTAGGTGCTGATAATGGATTCTTGTTTCTCTTAAAGGCACTGTTGACAAACATCAGCTCACGGCGTCCTATCCGAAAGGTAGCTAACGCTCACAACCACTACAGTGTGTACTTAAAACAAACCTGATCTGCATCCTCAAAGCGGCGCTACTAGCATCACATATGCGGCTGACGTCAAACTTGAATAGACGTCACGCCTACCAACTTTCGTTTATTTCGCACAACTCCTTCAGGTGCTGCGATTTTTTTCCGTCCGTGTGGAACCGAAAGGAATCATCTGTCGAATTACATAAGGTAATACATGAAATTTCGGACAGAATAAGTAACATGTGGAACGAATTTTTCCATGTCTTGCATTTATAGCGTTTAATATGTTACTGTTCTGATCAAAGACTTCTGTGTGATTGCCCTGCTATCACTTCAGTGGGTTTTATTACAGTTGTTGAACAGCCCTAGTATCGAACATGTCAATTTATGAAGCTTAGCATGCTGATATCTGAGAATTTGTGTGTATCGTTTCCATTGTATTTGTCTGATACAATCCTCCATGTCTGCCCCTTGCACGAGGCAAACTATGTCCATAACAACACCCTCGTGTCCATAAACGTGTTTTAACCATTTTTTTCTTGTGGTTTAAAAAAGAAATGGGTCCTGTTCATAGAGATTGACGTTCGATGAATTTAGGTAACGTAATCTGATCAATTTTAAAACAGACAGGCTGATTTGGCGATTTCTGTTTAGCATTCCTTTCAAATGATAAACGTACCAATACTGATGAGCTTTTGCATTACTGTCATGACGTTATCGTCTTTCAATATAAATGGTAACATGATTCATGTTTCTTCAGTTAGGTCACTGTGTGAAACATGGAAGCATAAAATCTTGTAATTCTTATTCTTCACCATTTTCGATAAAACTGAACATGTGAAAATTAAACATGCATTATGATACACTATTATGATTCTGAAGCTCTGTAAGCTGGATCTTAGCTTGACGTAAGGCACAGCTATTAACCAGACATCAATGTACCGCGCGTTTCATCCTGCCAGTATGCCAGAAACATAACTGCAGAGATCATATCTCACCAGAACCTGCTTACTGCCCCATATGCAGTGCTGCTGTCACTGGCAATATCTCACGAGTCACGTACCACTGACATGGTTACCCCTTTTTTCCGCTATACGCCCGCTCTCCAGTCAGTCATAATCGGAAGTTCACGGTTCACGGTTCTCTCAGTTTGACACCGATCGCTTCGCGGTCCATCAATCAGAAATCCATTCGCCGAGTGTGCAATACACTCATGGCCTTACGCCGGCAACGCCAGTCGTCCACATTCTGGAGCCTGTTACCTCGCAGTTGTGTCCTAATCGGTGAGTCGTTGCGAATGCACAAACCACGGACTGCGCCCACGTACGAACATTTCCCGAACATGTCAGTGATAACCTATTACGAAAAACCAGCGACTTCGTCTCTGATGCCCCTTTAGAACACACGAGAAAACGTTTAGAAAATGCGGCAACATTAATGAAGATGCCACACACATTATAATAAACCGTTACTTTGTCAGTCCAGTACACGTTAGTTGGATTACATTGTTCGTTGGGTACTTGGGCAAATATCAAGCCGGGATCTTTTTTTATATATTTAACATAGTTTTGTGTGTCAGATCTCACTTCTTCAGAAACGTATCTGTCATAAAGGCATGTTACGTCAGAGCGAAGACTGAAGAAATTATTTTAGAGGAACGTTGAAATAATTATTTTTAATTATTATTAGTTCTGGTGCAGGTTTACGGAAACATGTGACGTTGCATCTTTGACAATAATAGTATACCGATTGAGAATTGAAAAAAAAAACAGAAATAAGTTGTTCTTCCTGAAAATCATCAGTTCTCACGTATCTAACTACGAGTTATAAAATATTTTTACAACACCTAATAACTGTTCTGCAATGCTCCTGTACGCAACTGACAACTTACCTCGTCTTGAAGCTGCAACAGCGTGATCAGCAACATGTTAAAATATTTCAAAAGTAATACTGCGATCCATGCAGAGTGCAATGCAAGGTCACAATAACTGCACCAACTACTACAAATTTTTTTAAAATATCTGAATGGTCAAGGAGGGATATGGTCAACAAACCGTAAACGGTATAAAAAAAATGAAAGAAACCAGTAAAGACTTTACTTACAATATTCACAAAATACATTATTTATAACACTAACAAACCTTACAAAAACCTTAATTATTTCACAGCATCTAGAGTCATTTAACACGTCTCTGCCCACAACAAAGATACGAATATTACCCTCAATATATGAATAACAATTCTGACAATATACCTCCATTTCGCAAGCAAGCAACAACTATGCACAATAAAAAAGGCAAATTACCAAAAATCCGCAATTAATACCAAAGTTTCCTCCGGTGCTACTTGCACGATCACGGCAGGCTGTGACCTCTCTCATGTTGCGCGGCTTTTCTCCACCACAGTCTGCGTCCGACCACTTCCGATTCGTCTCAACTCTTCGCTCCTATTACTCGCTATAATAATACGTCATACTCATAGTCAGTGTATGCACACCACAGCAAAATCATTGGTAAACCTTACAGTCAAATATTAGTGTCCAACTTTAATAACCCCGCCCTTCACATTTAAGAATTTTTGGGGTGATTCTTGCCTAACACGTTGGCAAGGAGCAAACGCAAAATTATTACATAACAAAATTGAGGATAGCAGCATCGGATCGGTTACAAAAGTAGTAGAATACATGCACGTAAGCGTAAGATTATGTAAGCTATGTACATTATAGGCAACTAATGAGCCATACAATGCAGTCAAGAAGAAATTATATGCAAGTATCATCTTGTGCATGTAAGCACTCATCTCCACCTGACATTTATAGAACTTCATTACACAGGATAACAAAATGTTATAGTTCTCCAGGAGTGTAAAAACAATCTTTCAATTGCGTAGATACAAATATTACACAGAATTGCAAATAATGCAAAGGCAGAGAAAATTCGTAAGTATACAAGTATCATTGTGCAGATTAGCACTCCTCTCTGCTTGAGATACGGTTATTCATTTGGCAAGATAACAAAATGACATTTACAATTCTTGAAGAGAGTGAAAATCAGATGGCGATAAAAACAACAGGTAAAGAAACACACATTTTAGATGCAGCAAACTCAGGGCAACTTACATTATATCCACTGAGAACAACACCAAAATGTTTTAGTGTTTCCATATTCTGATAAAGATACTGTACAGAATCAGTAGTAATAGCATACTGCAAAGTATATTTTGTTGATTACCAAAGCATTCATGAATATCATAAAAGCATTGACGTGGCGTCCCTTTGAGAAAATAGGCTCTCATAATTGACACAGAAGATCAAAAGTCTCCTACATGGCACAATAACAGAAACAAATTATAGTGAATAAATGAATAACAGTAAGTTATATTTGCACGTATATGTCAGCATTATGTGAAGAGGCATATAATCTTAGTGCTAATTAAATGATTCAAAGTATGTATGACCACTGTTAATTACCTGATGGTACAGTACACAGCGTGCTATAAAGTACTGGTTTGGTCCAGTACATGCTAAATGTGTGACATACAACATCACTGAATGACATACAGTTTTGTCCAAAAACATTAATGGTGACATATTTAAAAAATGTTACAGTTAATTGTAGATTCCAGAGTTGATATATACTTAGTAATTACTTGTGATTTAAATTATCGTCCTACAAAAAAACAGCATTGCTCGAAGGTACACAGTAAAATTATATGTAAACAAACGAAATATGAAGGTCATATAATGCAATTTCTGTGGGAGATATTTAAGAAAAAATATCTTTGAGTATACATGCAATTCCTTCCTATACAGTATAAATGACTTGAGCTTCAGTCAATGTAAGTTAGTGAAGAATGTCATTTCTTATGACTAAATAACCAGTTTAGTTCTCCTAACTTATCACATACACACTCATTGAGTAATGTGTCTGCTATTATAACAAGTACTTCTACGTTATTACAACAAAATTATTTGGTTTTAAAAAAATCATAATAATATTTACATGATGATCATCGAATAGAAGATAGAAAGTAGCATCAACCAGGAGACTATAGTCAGATCCTAAATGTCAACGTTTCTTTGTGTGGAGTCGGAATCTAATGAAGTCATACTCTTATGGAGTTGTTTGGTAATATAATGCTATGGAGGCAGAGTCGTATGGCCCTAGGCAGTTAATCACAACAGTAAAATAAACATGACAGTCAAAATAAATAATAGCTCAATCTTGAAAATCTTCCGTTTGGTCCGAATTTGCGTAGACAAACAACGATATCGGAAGTGTGTGTCCCCCTTGATGCAAAGCATTTTGTTATTTGTTTGCTTCTTTTCTCCCCAATCTAGTTTCAGCGACATCCCCGTCAATAGTGGGTGTTTTAAATCTTCTTTATTGTAAGTAATGGCACGATTTTAAGAACTGTTGTCGCTGCTTGCGACATATTTTAAGTGGCTTTTCTGTTGCTGTTTCCCTCAGCATACATCATGTCATCTACAAGTTCGTTGGACGGCATGCAGGTAATTCTATTCACAGAAATGAAAATCTTTGCGCTTTGTTTATGATCCTAAACACGTGCGAAAGTTTTGCTTCTCTGTGTACAGAATTAGTTGGATGCCGTTCAACGAACATAATGTATGCTGAGGATAACAGCAACAGAAAAACCACTTAAAGTATGTCACAAACAGCGACCACAGTTCTTAAAATCGTGCCATAACTTACAATAAATAAGATTCAAAGAACCCACTAATGATGGGGATATTTGTCGCTGAAACTGGTTTGGGGAATAAATAAGTAAACAAATAACAATGTGTTTTGCATCAAGACGAACACACAATTCCCATATTGATGTTTATCAAAAGACACATCTTATAAAAGAACTAATAATGACATAACGTACTTTAAGATGCAACAAAAGAAAGATTTATCCTCGAACTGTTCAGCAATAGCTGAAAAAAACGGTTTATTAACCGAAAATGAAGCAAATAAGTTGTCTTGAACTTTAGCATTGCTTAATGACAAGAGAAAAAATCATCATCCTACAATTATTAACTTAACGTGATAAAATCGGCGCTGCCTCGCTGCTGTAGCAGAACCATAAGAGAAAATCTGAAATAAGTTTTTTTAGGTAGAAAGATACTAAAGTATTGAAGTAACGCATTTTACGCAATTACATATAACATGCATAAAAATGTAGCTGATCAACTGGCATCATGGCATAAAATTACTAGAAGCTGAAAAGAAAAAGGTGTCAAAATGCATAATACATTTATATAGAAGTCACGGTGAAATGTTTTGAACATGGCCAGGGCACTTTTGGAATGCCTAATTCTCCATAACAGATCACTGCAACATTCGTATTGTTGGAATGTAACTCCTCGCTACGTATGTTATACTTCGATCTAAAGGGAACGTTTAGTTCAGAAAAACGCATACAGTTCTGTGTTTTTTATTACCTCTGAAATAGAGAGAAGTTCATATATGACCATGACACACACAAAAATAAAGTGCAGTAAGTGTAAACAGCAAAAAATAGAAAAACAAAATTAGTCACTGAGACAATTTCTTTTCAAAACTTCGCAAATATAGAATATTTATTTCACACATACCTCATATATTTCATCAGTAGAGAAAATAATCTTTATAAGACTATCCATGTTCATTATTCGACAGATACATACGCATATGCACTCTTATATCTAAATATGCGAAAAGAAAATGTATCACCTACAAGCGCAGGTGTTTCATACAGATAAAAGTTTCGTGTTTTCTGGAGTTTTCAATGTATATTTCTCAGTTCAGAAGCATTCATACACAGTCTCTCATCCAAAATAAAGTCAGCACTTATACCTCTAAAATTCATCACCTACCTCACCAAGTACGTACGTACAGAAACTTTCATCCCTGCACACTATTCTGTCTGGTAAAGATACAGAAAAATGTTATCACAAGTTATAACAAGACACAAGAAACTTCATTATACGTGCAAACTATCTTCCTGAAGAAATATAATTATCTTTACTTCGGTAAAAATATGTAGTGTCTATCATAGGTACCACAGCTGTTGCAGTGCATTTTCTTACTTTAGCTTTCAGCATTGTTTAATATTCTTTAACTAATCTGTATATCTTTTAATGTATCTCATACTGTCAATCTAATTAACAGGGAATTTTAAAGAATAGTTATGATCTATTTTTTGTGTGTGAACGAAAGTACTTTCAATAATCTAAGCATAGTATGACAGGCGCCCAAGTAGATGCCATTTTCCTTGGCTTCCGGAAGGCGTTCGATACAGTTCCGCACTGTCGCCTGATAAACAAAGTAAGAGCCTACGGAATATCAGACCAGCTGTGTGGCTGGATTGAAGGGTTTTTAGCAAACAGAACACAGCATGTTGTTCTCAATGGAGAGACGTCTACAGACGTTAAAGTAACCTCTGTCGAGCCACAGGGGAATGTTATGGGACCATTGTTTTTCACAATATATATAAATGACCTACTAGATAGTGTCGGGAGCCCCATGCGGCTTTTCGCGGATGATGCTGTAGTATACAGAGAAGTTGCAGCATTAGAAAATTGCAGCGAAATGCAGGAAGATCTGCAGAGAATAGGCACTTGGTGCAGGGAGTGGCAACTGATCCTTAACATAGATAAATGTAATGTATTGCAAATACATAGAAAGAAGGATCCTTTATTGTATGATTATATGATACCAGAACGAACACTGGTAGCAGTTACTTCTGTAAAATATCTGGGAGTATGCATGCGGAACTATTTGAAGTGGAAAGATCATATAAAATTTATTGTTGGTAAGGCGGGTTCCAGGTTGAGATTCATTGGGAGAGTCCTTGGAAAATGTAGTCCAGCAACAAAGGAAGTGGCTTACAAAACACTCGGTCGACCTATACTTCAGTATTGCTCATCAGTGTGGGATCTGTACCAAGTCGGTTTGACAGAGGAGATAGAGAAGATCCAAAAAAGAGCGACTCGTTTCGTGACAGGTTTATTTGGTAAGCGTGATAGCGTTACGGAGATGTTTAGCAAACTCAAGTGGCAGACTCTACAAGAGAGGCGTTCTGCATCGCGGTATAGCTTGCTGTCCAGGTTTCGAGAGGGTGCGTTTCTGGATGAGGTATCGAATATATTGCTTCCCCCTACTTATATCTCCCGAGAAGATAACGAATGTAAAATTAGAGAGATTCGAGCGCGCAGGGAGGCTTTCCGGCACTCGTTCTTCCCGCGAACCATACGCGACTGGAACAGGAAAGGGAGGTAATGAGAGTGGCTCGTTAAGTGCCCTCCGCCCCACACCCTTCGGTGGCTTGAGGAGTATAAATGTAGATGTAGATGTAAATGAAGGTGATAACACAGTGGAAACTGACCTTTTTTTGTATCAGTATTTGCATTACGACAATATCGAATGATGAGTCATCTGTGAACAATTTGAATTCAACTGTTATTATTCTGAGCCTATTGTTAGAGTATCTGACAGAAGTATAATGTTGTTGCCTTATTTCATGAGTTTGGAACTCTTCTTTTGAGCAAATAAACAATTTTTTTCAGCCTTCAGTTGCAAGGTAATTTTACTCGTTTACCTAGGTTTCGATTCCAGTAATGGAATCTTCTTCAGAACCTATAAATTAAACCACATACGGACATATATTACTCACTAAAATGCATTATCAGTCTAATGATTGAATAATGAAGAAATTGTGATACTTACAAAAATGAAATTTTTTGTGAGCCAAACACTGGCCATGTCACAGATTAAAAAATTAAAACATTAAAGACGCATAATCATAAGATTATGTCAGTCAAAATTAAAACCATTAGGGTGAACGTAGACGGAGCTGCGCCGGCCATATATCAGGACCACACGTAAGCGGCTCTAAACTAGGCGTCGTGAGCAGTTACGCGGCGAGGCTCGGCCGCGACCAAGCGCATGCGCAAGCGCAAGCGCAGGGGCGAGAGACAAACTGTATCAAAATTACTTGGAGCTAATATACATATAAACAAAATGTGACTGATAGCTGTCCTACAATTGGACAAACCTATCTATTGGTATAGCAACATTAAACAATTTACCTGAGAACAAACTACAAAGCCAAGGTATAATTTTTTTTCTTCAAATATTATAGTAAGAGGGCGTAGCCCCGCTACAGTAACTAAAAATTAGTGTCAAAACCATGCGTGCTAAGCATAAAATGTCTTTAACATAAAAAGGCCTTAGCAACTATGTGTCATTACCAAGCATATAACGAAATACAAAGACACACATGTACAATCACATTATAATAAAGGGACAAAACAGATAGGGAAACAGCATCGGCCATTCGAGGCGGACTGTGGGTCAACTCCACTGAAGTAAAGGTAGAAATCCTTCGAAATAACTTCTATTTTTTAATTGCAGCTGATCATTAAGTAAGTTGTCCCTATCAATACTAAGATGTTTAAAAATTTGCAATTCTTCGAGGGTGTCTAGCCTACATCCCTTTACTTCATTATGCAAAAGCTCTGCGACTTTTAGAGGCGTGGGAGCATGCGCCTTTTGGACCAGATGTTCAGCAAATGTAGATCCTCGAGTTCCATCACCGCTTTTTGTCGGCAGGTGCTCTTTAAACCTAACAGACAGGGCCCTTCCCGTCTTTCCAATGTAATAAGAAGGACATTCAGCACACGTGATTTTATATACACCTGACAGCGAAGATTTAACATTACCTTTATCCAGAGAATGAACTAGGTTCTTTTTGAGGTTGTTGGTGGTAGAGTATGAAACTTTACACCCTAGGTTTTTTAATAAACGACCTACCTGATAGGATATGTTACCTATAAAGGGAACTGATATGTATTTCGTTGCCTGGTGTTGATTGTGAGTATCTGAACTGGAAAGGGTGGTAGTCTTCTTTCGTGTTTTTTTATTGAACAACTGTCTCACTATACTGGGATTATATCCATTATTCTGAGCGATGTTTTCGAGGACTTTTAATTCGTTCTGTAAGTTGATTGGCGAAAGCGGAATGGAAAGAGCTCGATGGATACACGAGTGAAAAAAGGCCATTTTTGGGCCTGAGGATGGGTGTATCTTGAACTTTCAAAAATTTTTAAGACTACCTATAATTTTCAAATTGATTCGTTTTGGATGCATATTAGTTTATGGTTAGAAAACCGTAAAACCGAAATTAGTGTTAGACATGAAAGAAAGCTAGCCTAATTATTAATATGTGTTGAGTTTTCTGGCGTTCATAACACATGTAAAGGGGCGGCCGCCCTAATCCTATTCTACGAACGCGTAGTGAATAAGACTAATATTTGTTTGTCCAAAGCTGAGAACGAGCTTTTATGTAAAGGTTTCAAGTTCAATGTACAACCTAAATGTACTTCTCAAAGTGTAGAAAATTTAATTGTCGACCTCAAAGTTGGGCTTGATTGTTCTAAAATAGCAAAAAATGCGCAAACAAGAATAGCTTATGACGCCTGTAAAATTGTCCAAAAAGATTACTCTGTTCAAAATCCTGTTTCTACTGTACATCAAACGTTGAAGAGCATTAATCTTAAGCTTAAAAATAATAAAGCACTGATAACTAAGGCCGATAAAGGCAATTCCCTAATTATCGCCCACAAAAGCGAATACATCCGTAACACGGAAATGTTTTTTGAGGAAAATGGCATCGTGCCAATCGAGGTGGACCCCACACCCGTGTTCCAAAAAGAGATAAGGTCGGCTCTTAGCGGTACAAAAAAGTTAATCGGCGAGTTTTATAAAAAATGCCTTATAAACATGAATCCGAAACCACCTATTTTGAGAAGCCAGTTTAAGGTTCATAAAATTTCCCATCCCATCCGGCCGATCGTTGACAGTACCAAAAGTGCATACCACAAACTAGCTAGGTTCCTGCACCGTAAATTGAAAGAGAATTTTGTGTTTGAAAAAAATTTCTCCGTCAAAAATTCGGTAGATGTGGCCAACAAACTTAAAACTTTAGCCTGTTCTGACATCACAAAACTCGTATCATTTGATATTAAAAATTTATACACTAATGTACCTGTTGAACAGACGATGGACATTATTGAAACCAATTTGCGATACCATAAAAAATTATCGGCCCCTGAGATCGATGAACTAATGGTTCTGTTACGCACCACCCTCAAGTACAATTATTTCTCTTTCAATAATAAAATATATTCGCAACCCTGTGGTCTAGCTATGGGCAGCCCGTTAGCTGGTATCATGTCAGATATTTTTATAAACTCAATGGAGCAGATGGTTTTTCGGAATTATCCAGATTTGGCAAATAATATCATATTCTATGCGAGATATGTAGATGACTTGCTGTTTGTGTTTGAAGGTTCCCATGAAGAGCTAGAACTGTTATTTACCACTTTCAATAACCTACATGAAAAAATCAGTTTCACGCAAGAAAATCAGACAGCTGATAGGACCTTAGACTATCTCGATCTGAATTTATCAATTATTGGCAACAAAATAGATTTCAAAATTTCTCGGAAAGCAACCTATTCCGACATCATCATCCCAGCTGATTCCACCCATCCTCAGGCCCAAAAAATGAGCTTTTTTCACTCGAGTATCCATCGAGCTCTTTCCATTCCGCTTTCGCCAATCAACTTACAGAACGAATTAAAAGTCCTCGAAAACATCGCTCAGAATAATGGATATAATCCCAGTATAGTGAGACAGTTGTTCAATAAAAAAACACGAAAGAAGACTACCACCCTTTCCAGTTCAGATACTCACAATCAACACCAGGCAACGAAATACATATCAGTTCCCTTTATAGGTAACATATCCTATAAGGTAGGTCGTTTATTAAAAAACCTAGAGTGTAAAGTTTCATACTCTACCACCAACAACCTCAAAAAGAACCTAGTTCATTCTCTGGATAAAGGTAATGATGAATCATCGCTGTCAGGTGTATATAAAATCACGTGTGCTGAATGTCCTTCTTATTACATTGGCCAGACAGGAAGGGCCCTGTCTGTTAGGTTTAAAGAGCACCTGCCGACAAAAAGCGGTGATGGAACTCGAGGATCTACATTTGCTGAACATCTGGTCCAAAAGGCGCATGCTCCCAAGCCTCTAAAAGACGCAGAGCTTTTGCATAATGAAGTAAAGGGATGTAGGCTAGACACCCTCGAAGAATTGCAAATTTTTAAACATCTTAGTATTGATAGGGACAACTTACTTAATGATCAGCTGCAATTAAAAAATAGAAGTTATTTCGAAGGATTTCAACCTTTACTTCAGTGGAGTTGACCCACAGTCCGCCTCGAATGGCCGATGCTGTTTCCCTATCTGCTTTGTCCCTTTATTATAATGTGATTGTATATGTGTGTCTTTGTATTTCGTTATATGCTTGGTAATGACACATAGTTGCTAAGGCCTTTTTATGTTAAAGACATTTTATGCTTAGCACGCATGGTTTTGACACTAATTTTTAGTTACTGTAGCGGGGCTACGCCCTCTTACTATAATATTTAAAGACAAAAAAATTATACCTTGACTTTGTAGTTTGTTCTCAGGTAAATTGTTTAATGTTGCTATACCAATAGATAGGTTTGTCCAATTGTAGGACAGCTTTCAGTCACATTTTGTTTATATGTATATTAGCTCCAAGTAATTTAGAGACAGTTTGTCTCTCGCCCCTGCGCTTGCGCTTGCGCTTGCGCATGCGCTTGGCCGCGGCCGAGCCTCGTCGCGTAACTGCTCACGACGCCTAGTTTAGAGCCGCTTACGTGTGGTCCTGATATATGGCCGGCGCAGCTCCGTCTACGTTCACCCTAATGGTTTTAATTTTGACTGACATAATCTTATGATTATGCGTCTTTAATGTTTTAATTTTTTAATCTGTGACATGGCCAGTGTTTGGCTCACAAAATAATTTCATTTTGGTAAGTATCACAATTTCTTCATTATTCTATCATTAGACTGATAATGCATTTTAGTGAGTAATATATGTCCGTATGTGGTTTAATTTATAGGTTCTGAAGAAGATTCCATTACTGGAATCGAAACCTAGGTAAACGAGTAAAATTACCTTGCAACTGAAGGCTGAAATAAATTGTTTATTTGCTGTACATTTCACAGTTGCTGACACGCTGCAATATGTTTAAATATTTGTAAATCTTCTTTTGAGACCTTAGTACAGCAGAGTATTTATTTATTTATTTTTTTGTGCTCTGACAATCTTTACTCAGACCTTAATTTTTCCACACTGTCTGTGTTCAATAATCACGTCTCTGACCACAGCAAAGATACGAATATTACTCTCAATGTATGCATAGCAAATCTAACAAAATCCCTCCACTGTGCAAGTAAGCAATAACTACGCGCAATATAAAAGACAAATTACCCAGCGTTCTCAATCAATACCAACGACTCCTCCGGCGCCACTACCACTATCACGGCAGGCTCCGACCTCACGTATGGCGCGGCTTCTCTCCACCGCAGGATCCGACCGACCACTCCCGACTCCTCTCAACAACTGTTCTCTCACTACTACTCGCGATAACAATATGTCAGACTGAGAGTTTGTGTATGCACACCGGAGCAGAATCATTGTTCAACGTTAGAAAGAAGTATGAACGTCCAACTTTCAGTATGACACGAATCTAAAATTTGTCAGCATTTTATCTACTGAAGCGATCTTATAGCCATTAATGTTATATCGTACTAGCCGTAACCAAGCGCAGAAAAATTTGAAAATCTTGAGGCCGTGTGTACTGTCGTAAAAAATCTGCTGAAGTTAGCTAATCTAATTCTGCTCTTTTACCAAACTGTATCTTGTAAGTTTTTTTCTGTTCCTATAGATGACTTTATTTCATTTGTTGTTGTGCTGACTTTAGCTCCTTACGTCATCATGTTTGTTTACAATTTTGGTGTCATGTAGTTTATGTGACTTCCTTCCGAAGAAGATATCCTTAGTAGTATCGATACGTGGTTATGGTTTTTACCTTTAACTTATGCAACCGGTTGGCTGTAAAGTTATATGTAAAAATTTTTTATTAATGGTGTTGTAGTAAGTTCTAGATTAAGACGGTGGTTACGTTGTCGAAAAGTGGTGAGCACAATTGGAACTGGGTTCACATCCTCTTGGAGTGGAGATTTTTATGTTTATTTGCAAAATTAAGATGATGTTAAAATGTATACACGTTTGCCAACCTAGCACCACCTCTCCACAATGACCAGTTCTTTTACAATTAACAAGTCGCTCCAGGCAACAAAGTTGAAAATGATCCCATTTATGGCTACCTTTCAGCTATTACTGGTGTAACGCAAATTATTATTATTTATTACTTTTATTTGTTTATCTGACGTGCTCCATTAAGTTATAATATTACATGTAAAAAGTTAACTTAAAATGTTATCTGTTGAATTTTCTATTACCAAAGATAAAACAAACCATTCAGTTCCATCATGTACAGTTATTTCCAAACAAAAATTTAGAATGTATCAAAACACAGCAGTTTACTGAGACATCACATTTATATCTTACTCGTACAGCTGTTTATCTTGGATTATATGCTAGCATACTAGCATACATCCAAGTTTTTTGGAGTACAGGCTGCGTAAACTTATTATTCACCGGAGGACTGCCGTACATCATTTGTCATTTCATATTCGTAAGTAGATCTGTGGATAGTTCATAACAGCGCTTCGAATGTGTGACATAAGTATGATACAGATTCTTTACGAATTATTGATCAGCTTAGCGATTCTCCCCCCCTTCCTTGCCGGAAATAGAGTCTCTAAATCTTACACTGGGGAAAAGGGTCGTTTTCCCCCAGCGAGGGAACTAGCGCCATACCGCCGTAAATCGTAAAGAATCTGGTTATCTGATCCGTTCTCAAACACTGGTTCGCATTTCGATAAAGCCTCACACACACAATAGCCTACCATATTTTCGAGGAGATACATAAAATGACAGCAGTGGAGCGTTACGAATTCATGAATAACCATGCACAATATCATAAATACAGTTTTCAAAGGTGAGAGATGCAGTGCAACCCTTAGCACTCCATTGTAATAAGAGAGTTAAAACGATCTTTGTCATTCGAAATATGTAAAAGGAAATATAATAATGGGTCATCTAAGTGCAACTTAATATGGCGTGGTTCAGTCTTCCATGTTTGGTTCCAGTTCGAGGACACCTGTGTCCGTTGTCAAGGCACCCAACCCCCCGGTCCCCACACCATAGCCCTTAGGGAAAGAAAAAAATATAATGTAGTCAGGTGTTTTTCTTTCAAGAAAATGATTAAAGAGTCGGTTTTTGTAGGTTCTTAGCAAGGTCGGAACTGAAAACTGTTAACGGCTGCTTAAAAGGCACCATTCGTGTTCCGAAATCTAAAAAATACTACATACCTCCAGGTGTTGGACCCTAACTGAAAACTGTCGTGTGGGCGCCCTTGATTCAGTTGACTATGAAACATGTTAAGTCACCCATAATATATACAGATTCACAGTTAGCAAATTTCCTATACACAGGTTAGAGGTACGTCAGCTTATAAACAGTTTTTAGAGATTTCCTAGAGAATTATTGTTTACGCCCCTTTCTTCAATTATCGATTGTTGTCCTCTAGTTGACTGTTTCGATTTTGTGTTTATAAGAAACATATGCGGAGGCAGCAAGACAATTATGGTTATTCGAGTATTTGACTTTCATTCGTGAGAAATAGTACACTCACACAGCCATTCGATAAGTGAGGAAACAGAGAAAGTGTATGATATGAACAAACGGAACTTTGAAAGAAATTTTCAGTATCTGTAAACAGCAGTTAGTGAAATTAATAGCTGAAGAGATGTCTCGCACAGTTTCTTATGTTATATTACGTCTGGCGATGGACGTACATGCACAATTTTCTATCAGTAGCAGCACTTTAGGTCCATGTCTGTGGTCATAAATGCGGGACCAGCTGAATCAGAAGTATGTACATCATATTGCGTAATACAGTGTCTTTCACTCTGATGATTCCAGTGAGTATAAGAAGAACTGGGAAACTATATGCTCATCCGCTGCCCATAACTGCATCTACGCTTAGTCCTACATCTACATCTATATTCTGCAAGCCGCTTACGGTGACAATCTTTTATGTTTGATGCTCCGCACCTTGTAAGTATGAGTTAAAAGACGTCTCTCTACCACAGGTAGCAAGGAAAATATTTAATTGACAGACTGCTATTCGTGCATGTAGCCCGTGGTTGATATGGATGTGCATAATGCTAGGCGCCAGGCCAGAAAACAGCCTGAGAGTTATATTTCACATTCTTCCCATGATGTACAGCCAGATGTTATTTAAGAACAGTGTTACAACGTGTGCTGGAGTTTATTTGTGTGCCACTATCATTTCCTGCCTTTCCTGTCCTAGTTGTGAATGGTCCGTGTGGTATCGATAGTAACGATGCCACATAGTTTCAAAGGTTGGCATTACCACGAGACAGCGACGGCAGCGCCCTCTAGCTGGTGCTGTGCAGCTCTACGAGCTCCGCTACAGATTCTCGCCATTTCATGAGGTGCAGCCAGCAAGGCAACTTCGCTTCAGCTTCCCACCACCTTGCAAGTTATGTATTCTTATTGCTTGAGTAAAGAGGATTTAAATTCATACAGCAGTACCGACGTGTTTTACCTTTTCCTGATCCAACCCATGCGCCGCCTTCCAGGCGGGATACAAAAGTCCGCAGGCCGAATGTTTGTTGCTAAGCTCGAATTTTACCATCACGGTCTTTTAGCGAGATATACATAAGAGGAATCAATATGTTTGTTGATTCTTCTACGAGAGTTTGCTCTCGGAATTTTTACAGTAAACCATACCGTTATGGGATATCCTCTCTTGTAGCACCTGCCACTGCGATTATCTCGAATATTCTATAATATGTTCTGTAATTTGTTGATAATTAGGTGGGATATGTTGAAGGAATGAGATATTCTTAAACGTAGACATGCTTTGCAGGTTGCATCGACGGCGGATTCATGATAGCCCTCGTAAAGACGAGAAACCTTTGACGATGTTTCGAGGCGGTAGCTGTACGTCGTTTTCAGTCACACTCGATATTTCATCCCCCACACAAATTTAGATGAGCAGCTAGGGACTGACGTCGGTTGGCCACGTAGCGCAGTGAGTATTTGATGCTGGAGACGAATCGTACATACACAGGAAGCACATAGATACACGACTAGCCTTGTGCATACAAACAAATACACTCATGTTCAGAAAAACAGAACCCCTTGAACGATTAGAGATTGGACATTCATATTCACAGGACATGTATATTAATATGTTCTGCAGAAATGATTGACAGTTCAGTCACCTTGGTTCAGCAAGTGTCCTAATGCCTAAAGTGCGCGTCAATTACGACGGCGGCCGAGTTTAGGTTCGTTCTGCGCATCTGACGTCACAAAACACAGTCAGCCAATGAACAGAGAACGACGTTACCAGAACTCGATTGCAGTGCAGAGCACGGACGAGGTCCTTCAGTTTTAGAAACCTTCAGTCATAAATAAAGTATTTGAATAAAAGCAGTATCTTGATAGCAGACTTTCTTTTGTAGAAAGTTTGGAAAAAGCACTCTTTATGCCAATTGCTTCATATTCTATTGATTAATTAAACCAAACAAGCAATAAGCCTCCTAATTCAGGCGACAGCAAGGAAAGGTGTTTGTATCATTCTCACAAATCGCTTTTTCGCAATAAAGAACAGCGGTAATTGTTTATTTCCTATTGTACTTCGACGAAACGTGAATAATTCATAGTCATACCAACAGTGTTTATCGGTATTTTGCGTGATGTGTTAAAGTCCTTCAGGAGATGTATTGAATGACGAGCTGCGTTAGCATAATGGTTAAGGTGTATGCCGGCTAAATGAAAGGTTTTGAGTTCAAGCCTTGTTCACTGCTTAATATTTTCTTTATTTAAAAACAATTTCAACATTTCATCTACATTTATACTCCGCAAGCCACCCAACGGTATCGAAGTGTCTTACTTCATGAATTTTATTCGTTTGAATGTAATTTTGTGAAATTTCTAGTGACAACTAAAGTCGCCTGTACGGAAAGTATACGCTATGGACTTTTACCTCTGCAAACTCTTCAGAACTTCGTGCAATGGTTTACTACATCTGATGCTGCACAATAACTGCGTTGAACTTCGGAACAAACTTAAGTCATTTATGGGGGGAAGGTATCAGTCAAGAAGATGTGTAAAAATAAAATTTTTGGGCCAAATAGTTTTTCTGAAATCGAATAATAAAGTGTGTCAAAGCAGTCGAAACACCATGTGTCTGCACAGGCGAGCAGTGCAATGATGACAAAATCGCGCACATCGCGGAATTCGGGGAGCACATCTCTGTAGCAGCGAAAGGGTTAATGCGGCCGTGGTGGCTTTACTTCATAAACTGCGCGCTCCCCCCTAAACGTAAGTTTGCGACTTCACTATGGCGCTGCTTCTCTTGGTGCGTACAACTGGCAACGCAGCAATCACCCGCGTCTGGGCGGGCATGCGCGAACCGCCAAGATAAATGAACTGAACTATAGTAGGCACAGGGTCCGCCATGGGATGGGCCCTGACAATAATTTCCATGCAGGATGGCTGCATTTCGGTTCACAACAGATAAGAAGAGCGGCATCATAGTGACTGCATTTGCACAGAACATACAGCGCCGCCTTGAGGCCTTTTGGTGCGGGGTACTATTGGCTACAACTAGAAATCACAGCCGGTGGATGCCCAGGATAATGTGACCTATGTGAATGACGTCCTGAGATCTGTAGACATACACTTTCTGCACACACCCATTACGCTGCCAGAACTCTTCGACCCACACCAGCAGCAATTTCCCGGATGGATGGGTAACATTCCGTCACGTCAATCATGGGCCCTCTTTCAAAATCACTGGTGTTTCCGTCGGTCCGCACATTTGTCTGCGAGGCGTCCTGCACGTCTGTTCAAGTCACACTGATCCTAACTTGCGGATTACAGCGACAACGAGAGCCACAAGCATATTGTACCGGTAGGTGCTGCTGCTCTGAGTTATCGAATTTGACCTTGAACCCGCGGGCCTACATGGTTGAAATGCTAATCATTTCTGCAGGACATACTAACGTACATGTTCTGTGAGTATGAACTTTTTGTGTTTCTTCTGAGCATGAGTGTAATACTGGAGCTAATTGCGCCGTAATTCACATCAAGAGATCTATAGCTCTCCAGACCAACGTCGGTTTCTGTAAACAACATCAGTATGAAACGAAAGGATACCTCAGAAATGTGCAAGCAGGCGTGGCCTCCTGGTGTAACCATAAAATGGACATAAAATACCGTAAGTGAGAAACCTCAACTCAGTATCTTTCATTGCAGAGCGTTTTTCATCTAGAAAGGAAACCAAAATGGTAAATGTATTTGACTGTAGACTACTGACTGCGTTTTCTTTCAATAAAACGAAAGATGTATGGTAATGTAAATGAAAATTTTTCAGTAGTTGCAAAGATGGAATCTAAAAACTTTCAGATTCTTCTTATGCCTTTGTTCCGCATCGACGCAGGGTTGGCATGGTTATTGAAGGATATGGTTTGGTTAGTTGAAAGGGTGGGCGGATACCCTTCCTGTTGTCGCCCTGGTATCCCCCGGGACGAAAGATGTGTATTCCAACAGGATTCGTGTAGTGTCATCCGCGTGAAAGTGATCCAAAGTATTTAGGGGAACTCGGGGAAGAACGGGATAGCGGAGCACAATGAGAAATTGCTCTTTTCCAGACTGGACAGTGTTGCAACCTGTTGTATGGGCATGTAACTATTTCTCCGAATGGAAGGGAGGTGAGGGCAGCCATTCTGATTTAGGTTGATGTGCGAGATGTAAGTGAATTGTTGGCCATCACGTTACCGCTTGCGTTGTTCTAACGTTTGGTGAATTTCAACGCCAGGTAAGCAGTTAATTATTAATTGTATACCCTAAAATGACAAAATCCTTTAAAGTGCATGGCATTTGTTACACTTTAGTTATTTAATGCGTTTAAATACGTGAGTTACTACACTCCATAAAAGTTGTTAACCTCAAAAGTGCTCTTGGGGCGGAACGGGACGGGGCAGAATGGGATAGAATCCCGTTCTGGCCCGTCATATTTTAATGCAAGTATAAAGCAAACCCAGCGTGGATGTTCATGGATGCCAGACTCTCCCAACCAGCTACGTTCGCCGAACAACTCAGCTTTCCAGATATGGCCCGAGGCTGTCATTCCAATCCCACTAATCTGTCAAAATACTCGGCGGACTACAAGACGAAAAGGAAAAACCGTCGTATTAACAGATTCTCGTTGTAAGAAGGAACTGCAGAACGCTCTCGCACGTAAAGTAGGCCTACAGAATGGAGGAGGGTGCACAAATATTAACAATGTCAGGACAGGACGACAGGTGCAATGCAACTTAAGGCAAAAATATCAAACTGTACATAAAAAAAAAACCAAAACAGAGGACATAAAAGACCTTAAGAAAAATAAAAGGGAGAAGATGATGGAGAAGATAGAATGAGAGAGAGAGGATGCTGAGTGTCTCTACTGTCGGGACTTCTACTCCCTTTCTAATGAGGGCTGGGTCGCATGCCAGAGTGGGCACACAATTCATGTGCTGGCATAGACAGTGAATATGAAGAGGAAATACTGATTTGTGACTATTGTCAAAAGGGCTAATAGTTAGTGGTTTGGTGGTTATTAAGCATTGTACATTTTTCAGGATGACCTTAAAATATTTCCTTATTTTGAAGAGTGACTTTTTAATTGCCTGTTATAGAACATTTTGTCATAGTTTAATACGATATTCATAGTTCAGATTCAACGTTTATGCAATAATTTAACAAAATATACCGGTATCCCATTCTGCCCCGTGGGTGGGGCGGAACGGAAAATATGCAAGACTTTCTTTGAGAAATTCTAAAAAATGCCAAATGTATTGTTTTAAGTGATTTTAAAATAAGGTACATTAGGTTACACTACAAGGTGTTTTTTTCACTTTAAGTGTTTCCTCGTGTTCCCTTATTCTATAGAAATTGTTAAACATTAGGTATCCGTTTCCGCCCCGAGTTCCCTTACCTAGCGGGATGTGGGAAATCGCCTAAAAACCCATACGGGCAGACCAGCACACCGCCCCCCGACGATAATCCGCCGGGCAGATTAGATCCGAGATCGACGCACTTCCCCGCCCCGGAAGCGGCGCTTTACACGCACGGCTATCCCAGCGGGTGCTGAACTTTATTACGTGCAACAACTGTAAACTAACGAAGTGGGCTGTTGCCTCGCAGAAGAAGAAATTAATAAGTTTCAGTATCGTATATCCTTTATTAGAAATCAGTTGTATTTTGTGCTTTGTTTTGACAAGTTTTTGTTTCGGAATTAGTAGACGCTTTTATGCTTTATGATCTTATGTTTTAGACACAGAAACTTGTTCGTCCTCGATCATTCAGTGCCACAAACCGATAGGGTTCTAGACGTGGTAGTAAATAATACAGAAGAGTTGAAAATACATTTGGCATTTTCAATAAAATTCTTCAGGGTATCAGACCGCATCGTCATAATTTAAAATGCGCCAACGTTTCGGCCAGCATTTTAAATTATGACGATGCGGTCTGATAGCCTGAAGAATTTTATTGAAGATAACAACGGCCGCGGAAGCCTACGCTTACACATTTGGCATTCTTGATGTCTAAACGTTAGTGTGTTTGGTAATCCAGGCGCGCATGCTGCCGACGTTGGCAAAGATGGTGCCCGATTTCTCGCAGACGGAGAATATGCCCAGCGAGGCGACGCCGAGCTGCGTCCCGGCGCTGACCAGCGGCCCCCCGGCGTCGCTCTTGCAGGCCTCCCGGCCCACCTCTCCGACGCACTCCAGCGCGGCGTTACCTGCAGCGGCGGCGTCGGCACCGAGTCGATGAGGAGCTGGCAGGCGTGCCCGTCCAGCACGCAGAGCTCCACCTACTTCAGGGTGTCCGCCTCGTCGCCGTTGAACTGCACCGAGCCCCAGACGGTCAGCGTGGCAACGAGGCCGCCAGGTGGGTCGTAGTCTGCGGCGGCGAGGTTCACCACCTGGACGTTGGCTCCCAGAGGAAAGGAGTCAGAGATCTGGAAAACACTTACGAGATATTCAGCTCGATGCTGAACTCACACCGTATTAGTCAGCGGTAATCGGCGTCGTGTTATTACAATGTGACTGTGTAACAACTGCAGTCGGTCACCTGGTGCTCATACTTTGGTTTAAGGAGCTGTAGCGAAATGAAATGGAACCCTCACAAACGCACGGTCGTAGATAAAGAAGGTGGCAGATTTCGGTTCATTGACTGGATACTAGCTTTTGTGTTGGCAGGAGAGCCAACACCGTGTTACAAGTGGAGGCCGAAATGCACGCGTTTTAGCTCACGCAGGCTGGCGTGAGGAGGGAACAAAAATGCTGACATGAGGTCTGGAACGTGAGAAGGAATGAGAATTCAAAAACCAGACGTAATTAGTTTGATACTTAACTTTAATCCATTAATGATGAACCTCGCTCTTGACGGCACACGATTCACGATATATATCTGTTCAGAATACATTCATAGTAACTGAATATGGCGCCTTGCTAGGTTGTAGCAAATGACGTAGCTGAAGGCTATGCTAAACTGTCGGCTCTGCAAATGAGAGCGTATGTAGACAGTGAACCATCGCTAGCAAAGTCGGCTGTACAACTGGGGCGAGTGCTAGGGAGTTTCTCTAGACTAGACCTGCCGTGTGACGGCTTCGGTCTGCAATCACTGACAGTGGTGACACGCGGGTCCGACGTACACTAACGGACCGCGGCCGATTTAAAGGCTACCGCCCAGCAAGTGTGGTGTCTGGCGGTGGCACCACACTAGCAAAGTACACTGGTGTGGAAAACTTAAAGACAAAATTAGCTTTCGCATGAAGAGTCACTGCAAGTACCATAGCCCTTTGAAACTTGGAACATACATAGAAAAAGCAGCTGTAGTATAGCACTGAAGTTAACCGTAAGAAATGCACATAAGTCGAGCGATAATGACACTTTTACTCAAAGCGAATAGTTACAATGAAATAACCCTGAATCATGGTAACGTCCTAGACGCGGCACATGGTTCTTAACAGGTTGTATGATCACCACAGATAGCAGTGCATAGTGTGTGACGTTCTAATATGTAGAAACTTCCTGACGGATTAAAACTGTGTGCCGGACCGAGACTCGAACTCCGGAGCTTTGCCTTCTGCGGGCAAGTGCTCTGCCAACTGACGTACCCAAGCACGACTCACGATCCGTCCTCAGAACTTCAATTCTGCCAGTACCTCGTCTCCTACCTTCGAAACTTCACAGAATGTCTTCTGCGAACCTAGCAGAATTAGCACTCCTGAAAGAAAGCATATTGCGGAGACATGGCTTAGCCACAGCCTGGGGAATGTTTCCAATTTTCACTCCGCAGCGGAGTGTGCGCTGATATGAAATTTTCTGACAGATTAAAACTACGTGCTGGACGGAGACTCGGGACCTTTGCCTTTCGCCAGCAGGTGCTCTACCAACTGAGCTACCCAAGCACGACTCACGCCCCGTCCTCACAGCTTTACTTCTGCCAGTACCTCGCCTCCTACTTTCCAAACTTTACAGAAGCTCTCCTGCGAACCTTGCAGAACTAGCACCCAGGAAGAAAGGATATTGCGGAGACATGGCTTAGCCACAGCCTCGTATGCTGTCCACCATGTTGGTAAGGAATCACTCTCCGCCACTCCGGCCGGTCGGAGTGGCCGAGCGATTCTAGGAGCTACAGTCTGGAACCACGCGACCGCTACGGTCCGAATCCTGCCTCGAGTATGGATGTGTGTGATGTCCTTAGGTTAGTTAGGTTTAAGTAGTTCTAACTTCTAGGGGACTGATGACCTCAGCAGTGAAGTCCCATAGTGCTCATAGCCATTTGAACCATCTGCCATTTCGGTTGACGATTGCTCTCCGTCATGCCTAAATGTGGACGTATGAAATACGTCTCTGCAACTTATTCCACACGTGCTTGATGGACTGTCTGGGGAACGAGTAGGAGAGCAAATTCGCCGAAAATCGTACCTTTCCAAGAGCTCTTCAACCTGCGCTGTTCGACGCGGTCGCGTATTGTCATCCATAATAGAGAAGTTCCAAATTCACGCCTGAAAAGACGCACATGGGAAAGGTGTACAGTGTCACAATAACGTTAATCGACGTTGTTTCTGAGTGAAGGACGTTTTCACGCCTGTCGCCGTATGAGGCTAGATCCAGCGTTGTAGATCACGATCGTTCTGGTGCTCCATATGTTACGGT